>NC_056528.1:48599959-48670988 GCF_019175285.1 Sceloporus undulatus | reverse complement strand
TTATACTATTTAAATTATATCCTGCCAATGATTTGGTGAATGTTGCAGCTATGAGCCAGCTTGGTATAGTGGTTTGAGTGTCGGACTATGACTCTGGAGACCAGGGTTCAATTTCCAGCTCAGCCATGAAACCCACTGGGTGACCTTTGGCAAGTTGCACTCTCTCAGCCTCAGGGAAAAGCAATGGCAAGCTTCTTCTGAACAACTCTTGCCAAGAAAACCCCATGATAGGTTCACCTTAGGGTCACCATAAGTCGGGAAATGACTTGTAGCCACATAATAACAACAACAACCTAAGGCTACCAACAAGATTTGACACTTGGTGAGTTTCAATATATACTATGCAAGGATGATGTAGGATGATCTTACCCCCCCTCCCTTTCCTCCTTTCCTTCAGACCCATGCAAACTGCCATAAAATGATCAGCTTTATCTCTGCAGATGGTACTGAAGCTTTTATGCCCATTCGAGAACAAAGATGTGCCAGCATCCCTGCATACTCTCTAGAAAGAGTCTCTCTTGGCAAGGAGATGAGAGACTGCTTTGCTTTTTATGAGCTCCATCGTGGGTGATAAAGTTTTATAGAATTGTTCATCAATACTCCTCGGGAGGCGGAGGAAAAGCGGCAATCTTATTTATTACCTCTGAAAGATCCTATTTCTTTCACTGGTAATGAACACCAGCAAAGTGGGCCACAGTCTGGTTTAGGGGAGAGTTATGACGGCACCAAAAAAAATCCCATTCTGCGTGTGAATTGATTGTAATTCACGGAGAACGATTCAATTAGAGTTTACACTGGAGGAGATCTGCAATGCAATTCTATGCCGGTTTGCTCAAGAAATAAAGGGGTTTTCTCCCAAGTAAGCATGCTTAGGAGTTCAGCCATAAACTGTATGCCAAAAGGTTGCCAAATCCCATGGTCTTCAGACACTGAGATTTGGTGGATGGAGCTTCAAATACTCTCCTTTATGTGGCAGCAGCACCAAGAAGAAATAATCACGATGTCATTTTTGTGGCCTTTTGTCAGCAACACAATCTTGCACATTTTTTGAGCACCAATTATATTCTTGGACTGGTTTTTAAAAATATACAACTTATGCAACAGGAATGGAGGGAGGGTTTGATGAAGATTGTTGGCACCATTTCTGCTGTCTTCATTCCATGCTCTTGTTTGCTTTGGGTTGCTCTGGTTCCTCACCTTCAATGCTGACCTGTGGGATTCTTTGGCTCATAGTGCAGAGAAAAGCCAGACAAGAGATTTCTTCATTCACGCCAGGGATCCCTGAACTGTTTTTAAGATGGGGCGGGGGATCAACATTCACTGGCAAGTTACTTATTTTGCCTATTTGGTACTTGCAAGGGGAGGACATATTATTCTCCCCATCCATCACCATTGAAACATCCTTAAATACCAAGACTCTGACGAACACCATGTGTGCTTAGATGTGTCCTCCATGGGTTCAGTGTATCTTATGCTCACGTATATGTTCCTATGACAGACTGCAAGCAGCCTTTATTCTTTTTGATAAGGGTCACCAAGAATAGCTGTCATAATATTTCATAGCGTTTGATCATTTATTACATGGGTTCAATAATTTCTGAGAAGGCTGAACTACATAAGAGAGTTGGTGGTCTAATTTGTCCAGATCATTTTAGTCTCAGGGGTCTCCAATCCCTTGCTTTTCCATTCTGGGGTCCATGATTCGTATCATGTTTCAGTCAGGTCATCCTGCCAAAGGGACCCAAGATCCGCACTCCCTTTGAATGAGTCAAAGGATGTGAGCATTGATTTATTATTGTACTCCTTTCCAAATCCATCTTCCAATAAAACAAACAAAGCCCATAACACTTGTTTGGAACGCTTGAGCCTTGTGTTCATTAGCCGAAGTTATAAAACATTTCCAGAGGAAAGGAAGTTGAGAAGAGAACAGTGCCAGCAATGTAGAGATAAAAATATCACAATTTTGTACTAATCCTGCGGTGGATTTAGGCTATTGTCGGCCCCAAGAAGATTGTAGCCATCATCCCGTTGGGCAGTTAGCAATGTCATAAACTAGTCTCGCAAGCTCATAAATGTTCAGTATTTATAGTTACGATTATGGCATTGCTGCCATGGCTGCAAATGCCTCCCAAACCAACCTTAAAATCCTGGCAGCCATACTGCGGGACCGAATTCTGAAGTGCTAGTAACAGGGCATTGGAAGATGGCATATCCAGCCCCTTTCCACAGTTGAACAGAGGCATGGTCAGTAGTCGGTTGTAAAGCTCTAGAAGAGTAAAGATATACATCTGAGCACCAAAGGCAAGAACCATCCAAGCCTTGCCATCCCCAACACCATGAGAGAACTGGACAATGGCTAAGAATCTTTTTAATTAGACGGTTCCCTGCCCTCGGGCTTACAATCTAAAAAGACATGACACAAAAGGAGAAGGCAGTGGTTGAAAGAAAGGGTAAATAAATTCATTGGAGATGTGGTGCTGGAGTAAAGTGATGGGGATGCCAGGGGCAACCAAACCAACCAAACAAATGGGTCCTTAAACCAATCAAGTTAGAAATCTTGAAGCCAAGATTCTTAAACTGAGGCTGTTGTACTTTGGCCACATCATGAGGAGGCTTGACTCATTAGAAAAGGCAGCTCAACTCAGAGCCAACTCAAGGATAGTTAACAACAACAATAGCCATGTCATTATTATTATGTGTCCAGTGCAGGATCTCAGTCTTAGTATCCTAAAGGGAGGGAAATCAAATAAATAAGCTTTTCGATTAAGTTACTAGCCAGATCCGTAAAACAGTGTCAGTCATTCTAACCTTGTGTGTTTTATCCTCAAAGGAACTCTGCGAAGACCCTCACCTGTTTGTGAACGGAATCAGTTCCCACGACTTGCATCAGGGCAGGCTGGGAAACTGTTGGTTCGTGGCGGCTTGCTCTTGCCTTGCCCTTCGGGAGAATCTCTGGCAAAAGGTATTCGACACCAAACAGCAGAAGCATATTCTTAAGTCAGGCTTGGGAAACTGTTGGGGTTAAGGGGATACATTACTACCAGGGGACCTTGGAGGGCTGCAAACTCCAACACACACACACACACATACACACACACACCAGCCCTCACCCCATTGAAACAAACTCTTGGAAAGAAAGCCTCCCCTGGGCCTAAAATAGACTGGGCGGTGTGTGTGTGTGTGTGTGTGTGTGTGTGTGTGCAACATGAACACAACCGTTTTGGTGTGGCTGTGTGCATGTGCAACCATTGGGAACAACAGGGTAGGGTCATCTGCAGATGCTCGCAGCCCGCAGAAGGGGAGACCCAACTATTAGTTAGGGGTCTAAATCTCTAGGTTATGAATTTATAATCACAATATAGGATGTCAGCCCATGTTTTCTATTTCAAATAAATAAACATATGGAACATCCCAGTTCAGCCATTAATCAATTTTCTGCTTTGGATAATTTTCCATTTTTTAATTTATTATTATTATTATTATTATTATTATTATTATTATTATTATTATTTTGACAATAGGTGATTCCAAATGTTAAGGAACAGGACTGGAACCGTAAAAGTCCAGAGAAACACGCGGGGATATTTCACTTCCGGTTCTGGTGTCTTGGGGAATGGATGGACGTGGTCATTGATGACCGCCTCCCAACCCTGAACAATGAGCTGATCTTCTGCCACTCTAATGACCGCAATGAATTCTGGAGCGCACTCCTGGAGAAAGCCTATGCCAAGTATGTGACTATTTGAATTTCGCACCATTTCTGTTATTGACATAAGATAAAAACAACTCCCGAGCTAAATGCTCTAAGCCATTACAACTCCTAATGGTACTGACAGAAAGGGAGATTTGTAGGGTCTTTCTTTCCTACTGTGACTTTGGGGCTGGTTTAACCATATGCCTTAAATCAGGGCTGGGTAAAGTGAAGACCCAGGGCCACATGTGGCACAAACCCTAGTGATGCCACCCATCGTCTTCCATTTGCCCTCTCTTCTCTCTAGGTTAGCTGGATGTTACGAAGCCTTGGATGGAGGCAGCACTGCAGAAGCGATTGTGGACTTCACAGGAGCGGTTACAGAATCCATTGACATGGCAGAAGGCAAATATAGCCATGACATCATTGAACAGGCCAAGCTCTTTGAAGACATGCTGAAAGTGCAAAGAAGAGGAGGATTGATCAGCTGTTACATCAAGGTATGGATGTTGGTGGGGCGGCTGAAGCTCTTTCAGAGAAATGAGTGAAGTCCAGTTCACAAATAAAAGAGAAGGAACATCCACAAAGCAGCGGTACTTGGTGGCTTTCGTATCCCTGGGGCAATGAATCCTCTCCAGGGTTTAATCCAAACTTTAAAGGTTCTATCTGGAGTACTAAACCTATATTGGAGCTATGATTCAGCACTTTAGGCAGCTCCTTCCAACCCAGGCTGAAACCTGTAGCAAATTCATTGTCATACAGCCATGGAAATCACCGGCCATCATACCCCTCCGGTGTATAAACCAGCAAATTATATTTCAATATGAAGTCAAAGGCTTTCATGGACAGCATCCATAGTTTCTTGTGGGTTTTTTTTTGGACTATGTGGCCATGTTCTAGAAGAGTTTATTCCTGACGTTTCACCAGCGTCTGTGGCTGGCATCTGCAGAGAATGCTGGCATGGAAAAGAGTGGGGTATATATACTTCCATGCCAGCATTCTCTGCAGATGCCAGCCACAGATGCTGGCGAAATGTCAGGAATAAACTCTTCTAGAACATGGCCACAGAGCCCGAAAACCCCACAAAAAGCTATATTTGAATACTCATAGTTTCCAAGCACTGAAGGGCTTTTGTGCTTGTTGTTAATTGCCATCAAGTCAATCTTGACTCATTGCAACCCTATGAATGAAAGAACTCCATCCTATGCTCAACAGCCCTATTCAGGTCTTACAGACTCATTGGCTGAATCTTCCTCTTTTCCTGTTGCTTTCTACCTTACCAAGTGTTATTCTCTTTTTAAACTAGTATCATGATATGTCTGAAGTATGACAATCTCAATTTAGTTATCTTGGCTTCTAGGGAGAGTTCAGGTTCGATTCGCTCTAGGACCGATTTGTCTTTTTGGAGGACCATGGTTAATGCAGAAGTCTCCCCAAGCACCACATTTCACATGAGTTTATTCTCTTCCTATCAGCTTTTACAAACACACATAAAAACTGAAAATCCTAGCATGTTTCAGTTCTCTTCCCCTCATTCATTTTGGAAGGAAGATTTTTTAGAGGGTGAAATGCCCCTTTCCAATGGTATATGTCCTTGCGCTCAGAGAAAGTCAAATCAGTGACCCACATTCCTCTTTATTACCTTCTTTATTCACTATATTAGGGAAAAGCTTTATTGGTTGTGTTTTAGTTAAATTGCTGGGCTGTTCAGATTCTTTTTATGTGTCCTTCCACCTTTCAGATGTAAAAGCTTCAATGACTTTTAGTGTTGCTGAATTTTGTGCGGCTATCGCCCATTCTCACTTAGAAGTAAAAAAAGAAAACTCCTCTAGTAATGCTGGTCACAGCACATAATAAAGATTGATTGAATGATTGACACCCGCCATCATGGCTATGAAGTGGAGAAATGGATGAGCAAGCTCCTCTCATTGCTCACCTTGGATTGGTTTGGAAATAAGCTAGGACACAGACGCACATCTATAGTTGCTTCTGCACACTCACACAGTGGAAAAATATCTTACCTTCTTCCAAAATACTTGTTTAGAGGGTTCTAGGAGTTCTTCAGTAATAATTCGCTCCAAATGTGACAGGTATCCCTTTCCTCTATGACACCAATTCACTCACAGGACACTGTGAGAGCTGGATGGTGCCATGCATCAACTGAGAAAAGGCTCCCAGACTCCATTCCAGGAGTTGTTTTGCAGGCGCATCATGGTTCCTCAGGAGACAAATTAATGTGGAAAGAGTTCACAAGGGACTAAGACATTTGGAAGCCACTGCAACCTCTGCATCTCCTGGTCCGCCGTTGACCTTTGCAGAGACATGATGTATCTGGGCGAGAGCGAGAGATGAGTAATCCCTGGATTAGATTGAGATGACTCAAATAAATGTCTCCAGTTTCCAGACGTTGTTCCAGTCATTTCTAGTGCAATCACTTTTGTAATTCATTAATCAAATAATAGGCTCTGTGAAATTTCTTTATGAGCTGTATCAGTTCAACCTGGAGAGATAAACCAGATTCTTTGATGATGTACATCCTAGCAAAGATATTGTGGCCACAATTCCTTCTCATGGTCTATGCTACTGTGCAACTGTATACATACTTACCTCCCTTGCAAATTTGCAAAGGAACCCTCTTATTGATTTGTTGAAACCGCTCGGATTCCCAGTGATTGGGCGGTATATAAATAAAACCTATTATTATTATTATTATTATTGTTATTGTTATTATTATTATTATTGTGGAGATGTATATCAAGGCACTGATAAGAGTGTTCCAATGCACGTCAGGCTCCAACAATGCGCACCACAAATCCCTAGCTGGTGTCACATTGCCCATGAGTCTCATTGCACATCTGTCATTTTGCTGGCTCCCACAAGTATTAACATCATGATAGCCCTTTGCTGAATATGGACACTGTGCAACTCTCCAGCTTTATTTCCTACAGACGTAACTCCACTTATGAAGATATAAGTCCCTTTTTGAATTCTGGCCATAGTTTTGTAGGCACAGAGGTTGACATAACACATTGCAATTAAGGCATTATTTGGGGATGGTTATGAGATCTTTATGGTCTGGAATCTGGAAGAACTGGAATCCTGTTGGTGTTACATGTATGTGCAAATCTTCTCACATTAACTTGTGTTTCTTTTATGCCACAGCCCATGTCCTCCCATGATTTTGAGGGACAGACGGTGATGGGTTTAATCAAGGGCCATGCCTACTCCGTGACAGCAGTCCTGATGATGAGTCTAGAAAAGAAGCTCATGTCATGCACAAAGTCTAAGAAACTCTTCATGATCAGGCTGAGGAATCCCTGGGGAAAGAAAGAGTGGAACGGTGCATGGAGCGATGAGTAAGCAAGGTGTACCTTGATGTCCAGAAATATTAGATACGTTCCTTTTTGAAGGAACTTCACATCCTCAAAGGGAGGCTTGAAGCTTGCTCTCAGATGTGGACACATTCCAAGGGCAATGCCATATCTAAGACTTTCAGGGTGGTGGAAAGGATTAAACCAAAGGCCTATCTCCTCTGACATTCTGTTCAATAGCGGGCAACCAGTTGCCTATGGAAAGCCCACAAGAAGAACTTGAGTGCAACTATACCTTCCCAAACTGCCTCTGATACTGGAGGTGATATAGCCCTTAGTTGTTGCTAGCCGCCCTTGAGTCGATATTTTAATCTGACATGTCTTTTCCCCCCACTGTTTCCTCCTTCCTTCACCCCCAGATCAGAAGAATGGAAAAATGTGAGCAAAGCAGAACGCAAAAAACTGGGACTCATGGTTGAAAATGATGGAGAGTTCTGGTGAGCATCTCATTTTTGTTGTTGTTTTGACGTATGCCTTATATTCTGCCAGTTGTTCATCTGGACAAATGAAACATCCAGAACATTTTATGGACAGACCTGCATATCACATCAACCTCCATGCTGGTATTCCTGCTGTCTAGCCCCTTTTCTTTCTCCTCCCACTTGAATGTTTCTTTCACCTCACCCACCCCAGTACCTCACTTCTTTTTCCTCTTAGCATGCATCTGCACTGCAGTGTTAATGTAGTTTGACACTGCTTTAAATGCCACGGCTCAATGTTATGGAGATCTGAGCTGTGCTCTGCATCAAGTAAGTTATTGTAGGGATCTGAGCTATGCTTTGCAGCCCAGAAAACTACTGTATGGGAAAGGAGTAGCAATTTGCAGTCTAGTAAAGTATTGTATGGAAGTGGTATGTATTTTGCAATCCAGAAGGCTGTTGTATAAAACTGAGTTGTGCCTTGGTGCTCAGGAAACTGTTGCACTTTGCTACCTGGGAACTACAACTAGGATTCTTCCAGACTAGAAACCAGTCCCCCACTAACCTCTGGAAGACTTTTTCTGGACCAGAAGACGGGCTTCCCATGTTAAAAAGCAACAGTACTGCTTTTCTAATAATAACATACCACAAAATCCCAGTCCACCCCATGAATAAAACATGTGCCTTCCTTTTGTTCTGTGCATCAGGATGACATTTGAAGACTGGTGTAAAAACTTCACCGATGTCGACATCTGTCGCATTGTGAACACATCCCTTTTTAGCGTCCACAAGACCTGGGAAAAGAAAACGATGCGCGGACAATGGACCAAGAACACAGACCCGTTGTTGAACCGCTCTGGGGGATGTTCGAATCAGAAAGCCACCTTTTTACAAAACCCACAGGTTGGAGATCTATCTGCACTTGAATTTTGTCTGCAACAAGTTAATGCTAAGGAGACAATGATTGTACTCCAGTCACTGAAGCTGAGCGAAAATTTCTTCTGCTTGTACTTTCAGTTTGAAATTTGAAAAGAAGAGAGGAATCGTACCTTAAAAGTACATTTCCACATACTCCATCACAATTTGCTTGGCATTTGGATGGCAAATCAACTGTCCAGTCCTTGCCAATCTTGCCTGTGTTCATTCAGGAATCTGTCGCTTGACATGTCCATATTAATGTGCAATTTGTTTATAGAAATATCCACATATATTATGCATTGAAGTCCATCCTTTTAAAGCCCATTTTGAGACGCAGCAAGAGACGTTGTGTGCAGCCGCTCACCCCATGCTCTCCTTCCTTCCCTTTTAGTATGCCTTCGAGGTCAAGAAGGTGGAGGACAAAGTGATGGTCTCCCTGCAGCAGAAGGATCGCCGCATTCACAAAAAAGAAGGGACGGGGGATAATTTGGTTATTGGCTTTGAAATCTTCAAGGCAAGTGTCCTCATTGCATGCCTGATCTAATTTACAAGAGCCCGGAGCGTCCAGATTTACCGTTAATTATATTTATGCTAAACTAGTTGACGCATCATGCGCTCCACCTCAAGGGTGGACAGAAGGTAGCTCTGTATCTTCCTGGTAGATCTCTGGGTAGCTTGCAATAAATTAGCAAGGAAACTGGGCTTGCATTTGCTTAACCATCACAGCCATCACTTACCATCCTAAGTGATCAATGTATGCCTATATCCTTTTTCTGACCGTAGGTGGAGGACAACAGAGAATATCGAATGCATACCTTGAAAATACAGGAGAAGGTGGCTACCTCTACATACATTGACAATCGCATGGTCTTTCTGAAGGTGTTCCTCAAGCAAGGCCGATACGTCTTGATCCCAACCACCTTCAGCCCAGGCATTGAAGCTGAGTTTATTCTGAGGCTGTTCACAGATGTGCCATCCAAACTCAGGTATCACCTTGCGCAGGTGATGGGACAGTTTACTCCTCCTTCCCTTCTGCTCCTGGCCACAGAAGCTGTGTCTCCATGGACCAAAAACCCTGCTTTATCCTCATTCCCACTGTGAGGAGTCCGGATGACACAGGGCCCAAACTGTATTTACATTTTACTTTGAAAGTCATCCTGAGTCCCAGTTTTGGGATAGTCAAGCAAAAGTAATAGTGATGATGACTATTCTACATCAGCTACTTAGGTCCAAAACATACTGGAGAAATACAGTCGCCTCCCCAAGTCCACAGACTTGAAATCCATGGATTTGGAAATTCGCGGCTGGGCAACTACCATTAACCACAATGGAGCGCATGCAAATGCCCCATTCAAGCCTATGGGGCTTGAATATGTGTGGGTTTTGGAACTCGTGGGGCAGGTCCAGAACGGATCCCCTGCGAGTTTCAAGGGGCAACTGTAATTCACTTTGAGACTGCTTTAAGTCCCCTGGCTCAGTGCTAGGGAATCCTGGGAATTGTAGTTTATTGTGTCACCAGAGCTCTCTGACAGAGAAGGATCAATGTCTGACAAAGCTACAGTTCCCAGAATAATCCCCTAGCCTTGAGCCAAGGCAGTTAAAGCAGTCTCAAACTGAATTATTCCTGCAGTGTGTTTTGGACCATGCTTAAGTGTACTTAACTGTCTAGCGCAATATAGTTCAAAATATTCCTTTAAAAATCCATTTCCTATTCAGTAGTCTTCCTCTCCCATCTAATAATGTGTTTCGTCTTGATATTTCAGAGAACTTAAATTGCACAAACCAAGGCTAAGGTGTCTGGACATCGTATGCGGAGTCCCACAGAGAGTGTCCCAGGTCAAAATCTTCTCAGTGGAGGGTCTTCCCGGTCAAGACAGACACGGTGGTAAGTCCAAAGAGTTAGTCCAAAAGTCTTTACTACTTTCTCTTGGGTCTGTAAATTATTCAAATTGCCTGACTATTAGAATTACTCTTGGTAATGGTCTCCCTTTCCTTGTACACTACCCATGCGCACAAAAGGCAGACGTTCAGTGGAAAGTCAAGTAGCACCCTCTGCTGTCTGCTGCCTAACATTTGTGGTCTCTCACTGCTCAGTAGAGAAGCCTCTCTGTTTCTCAGGATGATGATGATGATGATGATGATGATGATGATGATGATGATGATTTCTTACTCACCTCTCCCCAAGGCTTGAGTGGGGCTGCAACATAGATTAAAATACAACATATAACCGCCCACGAAGCACATACGTTTAAAAACACCTAAACGTAGGATTAAAAATGACCAATGTGCACTTAAACCATTCAGAGTATAATATACCCTCTCAAAATCCCATAGTTTAAAACTGACTGGGTAAAAGGAATGTAGCATAACTAGTTGTAAGCTTTGCCAAGCATCTCTCAGGCCTGGAAATTTAAGGTGACGGTTGGATACAATGGCTTGGCGCTCCTACTCAAGTCATAGACTTTGCAAAGAAGCAAAGAGATGGATAAATCAGGGGAGGTCTTAAAAAGTGACAGACTTTTCTCAGCTCAGCTCCCCAGACCCCTATTTCTAGAAACTACCTCCCTCAAAAAAATAAACCATACACAAAGCATTTTCCTTCTGACACAGAGAAGAAAGGCGGACGGAGGGAGGACTCATTATATCACAGCTTCTTCTACAGCTGTGACAGATCAATAAAACAAACTCCTACAGCTGCCAAAGTGCCGGGTGTGGGATTTGTCAGAGCAAAGCCACCTGGGGCATGGCGGTACTTAGAAGTCTATTACTTAGATTTACAACTCGGGCTTGTAGTCAGTAAGTAGCAAAAAGGGGCCTTCAATGCATCCTAGGGCTGTGATGAATGTCTGCCCCTTTTGATTTGGGGTCCCGCACTCACAAGTTCAATGGGAAAGGAAGTTCTCCCCAAAACCACTAGTCAGTGTAACTACTCTCTGTTCATAACACCACTGTTTCTTTCTGGTTCCTGCTCTCTCTTTGTTGTGTGTTGTGTGCCTTCAAGTCATTCCTGACTTAGGGTGACCCTACAGCAAACCTATCAAGGGTTTTTGTTATCCTTGCCTTCCTCTGATGCTGCATCTACACTGTAGAAATAATGCAGTATAACAACACTTTAATTGCTGTAGCTTTATCCTATGGAATCCTGGGAATACTAGCTTCCACAATGACCCAATCAACTCAAAAAGTGAGATGGGAACCATTGCTGAAAATGCTCTCTCTTCGCCTTCTTCTGCATCTGCATCATGCTACCAAGAGCATTTGCCCATCAAATCCAAAAGGGTGAGATTTCAAGCAGCATTCAATGAGACCTCATCCATCAGACGGCAGCAGCGCTTGGCTGGAGGTCTTGCAAATCAAGCAGTTAACCAAGAACCAGCCCCTCTTCATCCTTACGCACACTATGCGCACGCATAGACACACGCTCCAGAGCTAATGAGCCAATGCATCCTTCATTCTGATCAATACCAAGTGATAGGAAAAGGCACCCCAGCAACCAATCCAGGCAGCAGTTCTGAGAGATTCCCTTCCCCCTTCCTTATGCCGTTTGCTCAAGAGGAAAATGAGGCGAACAAGGCGCCAGGCAGTGTGTCCGGCTGGCTGGGTTGCAATCACAGCATTTGAAGACATCGTTCATGCTTTTATCATAACCAAGCTGCCTCTGAGCTCAAGGTCACCGGGCTCCGGATGCACAAAAGGAGCTTCTCACGTTGGTTACAATTGTATGTAAAAGAGGAGATCCTTCTCTCAATTATTGGAAGAGTTTCTGAAGCCATTCCAACTGTCAGCTTCTCTCAGTCATTTCCGAATTATGGCGACCCCCAAGGCGAAATTATCACAGGGTCTTCAGAGGCGGTTTGTCCTTGCCATCCTCCAAGACTGAGAGAGTGTGACTTGCCCAAGGTCACCCAGTGGGTTTTGGGGGCTATGTGGCCATGTTCTAAAAGAGTATATTCCTGACATTTCACCAGCATCTGTGCTGGCATCGTCAGAGAAGATGACCACAGATCTTCATCTTACTCTGAAGGTGCCAGCCACAGATGCTGGTGAAACATCTCAGGAATAAACTCTTCCAGAACGTGACCACATAGCCCAAAAACCCACAAAAAACTATGGATGCCAGCCATGAAAGCCTTTGTCTTCATGTCACCCCGTGGGTTTTTATGCTCACCTGGGGAATCGAACCCTGATCTCCAGAAGAAACATGCCAAGAAACCACGGTGATAAGTTCACCTTAACGTCTCCATAAGTCAAAAATGACCTGGAGACACACAACAACACCTTGTATGTTACACAGATTTTACAAAGAATTTTGGAGGAACAACTCAATCATCTGGTTAGTCATTTAGGGATAAATAAAGATGAAGAAATCTTTATTTACATGCCTCTAGCTGCAACTGGCTGCTTTTCCAAAGCAGGGAAAGCTAGGACTATTCTTTCCAGGGAGTAATATAACTGGAATAATAAAATACGACCCACATCTCCTAAATTAATGTACTGTAAAATCTAAAAGAAGGTTGAACAGAAGACAAATTTTGACAAATGTGTTCATTATTTGCTTACATCGTTCTTGCTTCTAGGGTTTTTTCCCCTGATGATTGCAAGCAGCGGTCTAGAACAAGTCTGGGTTCCATTCATTTTTGTTTCTTCGTTGTGCACCAATGACCAATGATTGCATTTGGCTTTTCGCCATGCGGTTGAGATGTATTTTTTTGGCCACGAAGCTGAGCTGTAAATTCCGCCATGTCTTATTAGGAACATGTCCCAGAAGTCAAAATGTGTATGTTTTGCACTAGCTGGGATGTGTACTTAGGGTTTCTGATCATAAACAGAGTACCTTCATCCCTTGATTTCTGGATTAGGACTGAATAGGTGACATGGGAAGTCAGCCTTTCCTAATGACCGGAAGGGGAAAATTTGCTAGTAGACTAACCCTGGTTCCATTTTGATTCCTTCGTCTCCCTTCTGAGTTTTGATTAAACAAGCCTGTGGGATTGCTTAAGCATCCAATTAGCTACTCTTGAGCATTAATTGCTGTGTGTTAATTGTCACGCGTTTATTGCCGTTGCGCATCCCTCTCAACGCTGTTCATCAGACAGAGCTGATCTCAGAATTGAAAAATTAACAAGTGGTGCAAGGAGCAATAGGGAAAATGAGAGCCATGAAAAACAAACACAAAATGATTTTCGTTTCTTACAATCTCAATTCCTTTTAACAAGTAAAGGGCTGGACGGATGGGCAGAGACGCTGCCCCTTTCTGCCCCAGATGGAGACAGCGGCAACCAAACAGCCACAGTCTCCGGGATGCCTAAAAAGAACCCACTTCCCAGTGAGTTCTTTTTAGGCTGCATGCAGGGCGCCATTGGCACACCCATGCGCCATGATGATGCCCACTCAGCGCAGCACTGTTTAGGCACTGCACCGCATGGGGATCATCATGGCGTGCCCCATATGGACATGATATGATGGCAGCCAGGGTGCACAGTAGGGTTGCTGAGAGTGTAAATGGTCAGCCCCCATGCACCCCTAGTTCAGGCCCAGACTGGCACAAAGCACCCATCTGTCGAGCCCCTAACTTTCCAAGCACTGCCCTTACCACTCAAATATTTTTTTCATATATGAAATATACGAATAACTACAGGGAATATTCACTATCAAAAGAGCAGCCAAGTAAAATTTTGGTTGATTTTTAATAATCAGAGAAGTGTGGTTCTATAAAGACTTGTGTCCCCCCCCCAATAGCTGTGGCTTCATGTCAATAGGGCATTGCATTCCCTCTGGGCAACAGCAAAGGAGCTGTCCCTTCAATGGCTCCTGTATGGTTTAGACTAAAACCCGGAGCGGATGCACCATCTCACTGACAACGAAGCCCTCATCTGTTTCTGGTGTCTTTTCAGGAGCAAATCCCTATGTTATCGTCAAGTGTGAGAAAAGGAAGGTTCAGTCTCCCGTCCAACATGGCACTGTCAATGCTGTTTTCAATACACAAGCTGTTTTCTACCGAAGGGATGTCCAGAAACCCATCGTTGTCCAGGTAAGTCCTATTTTCCCTGTATCTCAGGTACTAATTCTGCAGTGTTTGTGTGTCACATGACAGAGTTTATTTAGTCACCAAATTCACGGAGGTCCTTCATCCCTAAGCCCAGCGAATGTGGAGGGACTACTGTAAATGTTTTTGGATCCCCCAATGCCATGTGCTAATTGATATACACACAAACAAAACCAGCCACAGAAAGAGGCATGGTCCGATTATTTTCTGGTTGAGGTGGTGCATCAGTGAGCGTTCACCCGTTCCATCAGGGCAAAGGCAGGCCAATGCATGCAGCTGCAATTATTCCACCTTCCCTCTTTCCTTCCACCCTCCAATAGGTCTGGCACAGCAATGTCTTCTCCAACCAGTTCCTGGGACAAGTGCTGATGACAGCATCACCCGGTGACCCCAAAGAACTTCAGAAGCTCCGACTCCGGGGCAGAGGCGGGCGTGAAGCAGAGGAGATGCCAGGTCACATCACCGTCATGGCTCTCTCCAGCGATGACCTTGCGGAGCTATGAATACTTAAGGCTGACAGGCCCAGACGAGGCTGTCACCTCGCAGCGAGGGACCTCATTTGCCTTCTCCTCCTCATCGGGAGGAAGGCCAAAGCGTCGATTTGCATGTAGGCGCGAACGGCTCTAAAATTAGCCTCCTTCCCTTGTTGTGTCTGGGTTTTACCTGGGCAACAAAGAAAGAGAGCAGAAGCCACTCAGCGACCATTATGCTGTCATCTCTGCTTTTCTCCACCTATACGCATGTTTCCAATGAGACAAACAAGCACATACAGATACATACCTGCAAGAAGTAGGGTGGCTTGTGCAACTGGAGTGACTGCATTATAATCGTGGGGTGTGTTTTGAGCCCCTTTGTTAGAAAATGAAGTTCCAGGGAGACGGACAAGACTGAGTTAACTGCCAAGATCCTATTTGACACCGGCAGAGTGAAAAGTTCAACTCTGTTCATGGGCAAATGAAAAGTTCATAGGAAAATGCTAGCTGTCAGCAAGATGATACAGTCTGTTCTGGACACACACACACACACCCAGCGTAAGGGGAATTCCGTGTATGTGTGAGCCCCATTTAAATGAATGAGGCTCGTACACACGAAAACGTGGTGGCGCATGCACACCACAGGCACACATGCCATTACCCCTCATGGGGTGCGCCATAAGTTTTACATGTAAGGCACGCCCATGTATGATGCGGGCACACTGTAATAGGAGAAATTTTCCTGGTGTGCCCCATAGTTGGACCCAATTATTTGGGTTGGGAGGCAGAGCTGTACCCTGGTACCACCCATCAACTGTTGTACAACCAGGAGAAAACGGTTGTGAAAGGTGGCACTGGATACCTTCCTGTACAATGTCAAAAAGTAGTTATGGTACGGTAACTCCTGGTTGTAACATAAGTCACTAAGAGGATTCTAAACCAAAATGTAGGACGAGAACGTGGATCACGCCGCTGGAGCACAAAGTTCCAGCTCCTCTATGAGTGCTATACTGTACTCCAAATTCCCCTTAATCTCGCCATTCATTAAATCGCCACTAACTGTAGCGGTAATGCATTTTCTTTGTCTTGTATTAAACAGCCCCACGACAGTCAAAGTAGCTACTATATTTGGCATGTTAAGATGACAAATCCCATGTTGAGAGGATCAAAATGTCAGAATATTGCGCACAAAACTTTCCCCGTTGCTTTTTTTTAAAACCTGCATTTCAATATAGATAGTCAGAATCATTGGGTCTTGCATTCATATTGAGAAAATGCATGCACTTTCCATCTCTGAGTCAATTTAGCCTTTATCCATACAGATAAAAAAGAATCCATTTAATGTCTTCTTCATCTTCTTATCTTCAGTGAGAATATCAGTAGGTTGTGGGATATCAAATTGCCCCGTGTCGACGGGAGTGTTTGTGGATAACAAATCAAGGGTACCCAAAATACTATACATCTCACAGATGGCTGAAACGAAATGGATGAGGTTAATATATCATCGCATATCGGCATTTCCCCCATATTGTTAAAAAAGCAACATCTCAGTGTGTGGAAGGTAATGCCTGTACTCTTCGCTTTTGCTTCTGTTATCCACCAGGATGTGTTACTCGGTACAGAAGCTTAAATAAATGTATATATATATTGGCTAGAATCCTCTATCACAGTCCATTTTATTGAACTTTATGTATACTTAGCTGTGTGGTAAAGAGGCTATGAAACCTGGTAGTGAATTGCAAAGATGCATAACAGGAGACCGGTGTTCAAATGTGCAATGCAACCCATGCACATTGGGAGTGAAGTGCGTCGGTCCTGTGGTGCATCAGTCCTGATGTGCAGGTGCTTTTCAGCCACTACCTTCCACTAAATGGCCATTTTGAAGGAGCACCGGCAGTGGGTGAGTTTTGAAGAGTAGGGTTCATTGTATAAGGGATTGGTGGTCAATCCTCCCCTTTGGAGCAACCTTTAAAAAAGGCATATGTTGGCATTACTCCAATGGGATGCCAGCCTAGTTGACATCCAGAGACCAGGCACAGCCATATGTGGTATGTGGGCGAACTTGGATATATATTGGTTCACCATTTGTGTAGATTCAATGGAAGGGACGAATGGGGTGAACAAGGTGAATGTTCCAATGATCCCAATTTAGGATTTCCTTTTTATTATCCGAATTGACATTCGCCACCTCCAGCAGCCCCCTCCCTGACCCGATAATGAACATAAATCCAATAAAGCAAGGGCACAGATTTAAATATTTTACATTAATTTGCTTCATTTCCCTCGATGTGATTTAAAGCCAAATCGCTTCCAATTTGCCACATTTAGAAGCTCAAGCTGGGAGATTAATTCTATTTTTTGTGTGTTGCTCTGATTGGCTTCGACAGCTAATCTGAATTGACTTGCAGCTGACCTCTTGGTGCCTCCAGTGATGCTTTGCAGGCCTGAATTGCAATGACTGCTCACACTCCTGCCTCCCAGCTTTGCTGCAGAGGGCAATTCTGCTTCTTTAACCCTCAGGAGAGCATCCCTTACCACAGTTCTGCAAGAGTAGGTCAAGAGAGCTATGGCTTATGGTGCCTAACCTCAGAGAATTGCATGGAAGGCTGCACAAGATTTGCTTTTCCTTTCCTTTCATATTGATTGATTGAATGAATTTCTACCCTGCCTTTCTCCTGGGCTGGGACCCAAGGCATCTTAACAATAATTTAAAACAAGGTTCATTTAAAATCTTATTTTACCAAAGTTTAACAAGGAATGGTCAAGATCCTACACTACAGTCTACTACTTTTCTTTATGTCTCTGAACCTACAGTGCAAGAACCCAATGAAACCCTGTTAGATGTGTGTTCAGAAATTGCCAAGAGTGCTCCCATGTGCATTGGACACTTCGATGCCCATTGGGCATCAGCATTTCCCAGATCCAGCACTTCCTAGTTGGTGTCCAGATTCACATTGGAGAATTCCCAATGCACATAAGTATGCACCTTTGAGTTGTTTCCAACTTATGGCAACCCTAAGGCAAACCTATCATGGGGTTTTCTTGGCAAGATTTGTTCAGAGGAGGTTTGCCTTTGCCTTCCTCTGAGAAAGTCCAGTGCTCAGACCACTATTCCACTTTGGCTCTTGCAGTGGGAATAACTGTGGTGAACATGTAGCTGTCGTGACCAGTTGTGGCCACACAATGGCAGTCTTGCTCTATCCTTCTTTGTGTGCCCAGGTCACAGAGCAAGGATGCCAGCCATGAAGTTAAGATCATACTCTATTCCATACTCTTCAAGGCCAGAAGCTTGAGCTTCTGCCTTTTAGCCTCATGTTTGTCATCCTATATGTGGGACAGATTAGGCTGAGAGATGAGGACTTTAAAAGTTGACTTCTTTTAGGATCTTTACGTCTGGACCTGAACTTTTCACTGCTGAATGCAGTTCACCAGACACTGCATTACACTGGGCCTTAGATCGGCTTGCTATCCAAAGGGTAACCATTTATAACTTATACCCCCCTCCCTAGGAAATGTATAGTCAGAAAAGGAGGGCAAGCACTAGCATCAAAAGTGGGATTTGTTAATTTATAAGATACAGTGCACACTTCACAGGAGCTTTCCTGAAGTCCTGAATCTATTTGGGAGACAGGGTCCAGCTGCATGGATGGAACTGTTCGGATTAAAATCCAGAGCGGATACTCCACCCGACTGACATGAGACACACCAAATAACAGATGCACATGTTGAATGTGACATTGTGTAAGTTTAACTTTAAGAGAGGGGAATTTGCTCTCTTTTCTGAAATGTGTCAATTGATATCCTTCTCTCCATCTTCCTCCATCTTAGGGGAACCCCTCTTTCTTCCCACCATCCTTTCTGGGTTCATTGCCAACAGTCAACGCACACAAGTACACACACACAGGTGCACACACACACACACACCTATCTTTTCGCCTTCCTCATCTGTCTAAACTACTGTAACTACAATTGTCCAGAATAAGACATCTCTTTCTCTGCCTTTCAAAGCTGCTTAATGCACAGAAACCACAAGGCAAAGCTTTCTACGGATGTCTCTGGATTGAGCTGCTCTTAAAGGCACAAAGAAAGAGGTGGGAGGATGGTAAATCCATCCTCGGCTTTGATGGGGAATATTCAACATCAGCCTATTTCCATGGAGTAAAAGAGAACCAGATCCGCCCAACTCATGTTGGAAGAAACATCAACACAAAGTCATTTAATGAAAGCTCTTTTGCACAGTCGTTGCCCAGTTTCAGCAATACAAAGAGTTCAGAGATCCCAGGTTCCACCTTTTGCAGTTTGGGTCACAGCTCACAGCAAACCTGGGCACAAAAAGAAAACTATATCCCCCAACCCCATCAAGTTAAATATTGCTGCAATTTCCATGGTCTTTTGTGGCTTCACTGGCAACATTCCTCTTGTGTGACCTCCCCTTCATGAGCACCCAAAACCACCAAACATATCCATTTATTCCAGGACATACGGCAATCCGATGGGAATCCTCAAAGTAAGACCCAGACCATGACATCCCTTCCAGAACCCTGTCTATTGAGATGGCTAGATACTCAGCCAGGCCTTTTTTCCTATGGAGCAGAAAGAATTCAGTTACACCATCACAATGACTATGGTTTGAAGCTGGTGTACTCCCGGACCCAGTTAGGTTAATGTCACAGGAGATCCGTGATGCCATTTTTCTCAAGACAACACCAGTATGGATGGAGGTGATGGCTTATTATGGCTCAGCAATTTTAGGTGCAGTCCTCAAATTAAGACACCTCTTTTCCCAGTAGATGTATTATAAGCACTGGGCTGTTGAAGTCACTGGGAGCAGCAAGTCGGTTTCCACTAATCTATGGAGTAAGTCCTGGAGTATGAAGTGGAGTAGTAATAAACTCCAGTTCAGTGGAGCTCTGGCAAAGGACATGAGCAGAATAGGTCTCGTTGCCATGTCCTTATTAGCTGTTTAAGTCATTACCAGCCAAACTGGAACAATGCAATCCTCACGTTAACTAGTTTTATTTCGACTTGGGAAGGAAAACCCCACCAACTTAGAAGCACCAACATCTAGCACATCATCCTTAGGTCGCCCAGGAATGCAATGCTATCTGCATTTTGGATTTCAAAAACATAACCCTTGCCCACCCGTTCCCACCCCAAAGAGGATGCTGCGGATTGATCTGCTTCTTGGTTTATTAATTCTTATTTATCATCATCATCATTATTATTTGGTTAAATAAAGCAAGCTTCCTCGTGATCCTCCTCATCTCATGACAGGCAAACCGACCAGTAGCTAGCAAACGGGTTGGGATCCTTCCCAACAGGTGGAGTGAAAGAGGACCTTACTTCAGTTTCAAAGCCAAAACAGGAGACGGCGGGGGGAGAAGGCTCAGAAGAGATGCCAGCCTCTTAGGCTGCCAGTCCTGTCCCAGTGAATGTGGAGAGCCTTCATGCGGTGCCAATGACGCCCCCCCCCCAAAAAAATATAATGGGCGAAAGAGCAAAAGAAGCTTCCAGCCCTGCTTCTGTCTATGAAGCTCCTATTCACCTTAAGAAATAAATTAAGGGATCTGAGAGAGGGGAGAAGACATGTGATAAGTTTCTCTTCTGCGGGGAAGGGCAGAGGACCGCTGCCTCCCTCCCCAATTCGACTGTGACCGCGATGGTTCTTCTCGCCCAACTGCCCTGCAGCAGAAAGAGTCTGAGGTTCAACAGTTTATTTCCTTCTTCGTTCAGCCTTGCTAGGAAGGAGCAGGCACCATGCGCTTCTCCAGGCGCTAGCGACTACTGTTCTTTATCGCCTCCTTCGCTGCAATGATCAACGGAGTCAAACTGGAGAGCGGCTTGGCCAGTTTTAAAAATGGATGCTGGAAGGAAGGAAGGAAGAAAAAGAATTGCTTATCATCCAGAGATAGAGAATTAGACAAGCAGGCAGTAAGCTATGGCACTACAATCAGTCCCTTCGTATCCACAGATCAGCATCCATGGATTCTACCATCCATGGCTTCAAAACAACCCCCCTTTGAACAGATTCTTCCAAGAAAACCCCAGGATAGGTTTGCCTTAGGGCCACCATAGGTCAGAAATGACTTGAAGGTACACAACATCACCACCAACAACAATGCTAAGTAGCAGAGGTGCTAAGAAACCCAGTTACAGAATTGCAAAGCTGAGCGACGGGACACCGGAAAGAGTGGACCCCTCCCCGCCAGGTGTAACTTATTCTTCACTTTCCTGCTTACTCTTCCCAGTTTACCTGTAAAAGCTCCTTTGCAGAACCTCGTCGGTCAACATCCATCTCAAGACAGCGGTTCAAAAAGTCTCGGAAAACAGCCGATAGTCTCTCGGGATTCTGGAGTTCTGGGGTCCCATTTGTAGCTATCAAATACAAGGCCTAAAAGAGCAAAGAAACATATCATATGCTGATTCCTCAGAGGCAGATTATCTACCTTTGGGGCTTTTCTCTCCCTATCTCCTAGGGATAATTTTAAAAATTAAACGTTATCTCATATTTTCTATTTAAATATATATATATTTAAAGAAAAATAATTCAAGTGCATCAGACTTTGATCCTACCCTGAGAGGATTTTCGTTCAGATATGGCGGCTCTCCTTCCACCATTTCTATTGCCATGATGCCTAAAGACCAGATGTCCACTTTGGGGCCGTACGCTTTCCTTGTTACTACTTCGGGTGCCATCCAGTAAGGGGTCCCCACCATTGTGCTCCTTTTACTCTGTTCAGGAGTGATCTGAGCACAGAAGCCAAAGTCAGCTGTAGAGAAAGCAAAGCAACAAATGAGGCTGGAGAAAATCAAGCAGAAGATGGGCAAATCTGGGGAAAGATGAAGGCAAAAGAGCCTGATGCCCACAACAATTGCCAAGGGGGCCATCTCTTGATCTACAGAAGGCCTTAAACAAACAAACTTAATGCAAGAGAGAGCCTTCTTTTCCTATGTTTTTATTACACATGTTTTAAATCTGTTTCTGATTTAATTTTGGGTAAACCACGCTGAGTCCCAGTTCTGGGAGAAAGGCAGGATAGCAACAGCAACAGTAAAAGCAGAGGTAATCCAACCACAATGCTGCAAAAATAGAAGCGTAAAGAGAATACCTACTGAGTTTGACAGATCCGTCCATCCCAAGGAGAATGTTGTCACTTTTGATGTCTCTGTGGATCACTTGGTTGGAATGCAAGAAATCCAGAGCTTGCAGGCACTAGTAAAATAAGAATAAGGACAAGAACTTGTACTAGTACTGCTACTAAAAAGAGCACAGTATCAATGAGGTGCAGTGGAAACCTTTTATTTCTGTGGTTATGACTATGACATGGTGAAATGATCAAGCTCCCACCAAGGCATACCTCTAGCTCAGGGATTCTTAACATGGATTTTAAGATGCAAAAGGATCTTGTAGCACCTTTGAGACTAGCTGAGCAAAAGAAGTTGTAGCATAAACATTTGTAGGCTTGGCCTACTTCCTCAGATGCAAGAGGAAGTAGGTCAAGTCTACAAAAGCTCATCCTACAACTTCTTTCTTTCGGTTAGTCTCAATGGTGCTCCAAGATCCCTTTGCATACTGATATCCCAGATAAACATGGCTATGTCTCTGAAATATGCCCCAATGTGTTTTAGATGTTGTTGGACTACACTTCCTATCATCCCTGATGGCTGGGCCTTCTGAAGCCCAACATCTGGGAACCCATTTTTAGAAGACTGTGGTTTTGCTTGTCTCTGTCCCATTCGCTCTCTTCCCATCAATCGGTATCCAGCCCCCATGGGCAACTACTACCAGGTGTACCACTGTTAGCACCTGTCTGGACCCTCTTTGCAAGTTGACAAATTGAATTTTCCACAATGCCTTGGAGCAGCACTGTAACAAGCATTCAAGGACAGGACTGGAAATTCAAAATGGCATCTACTCATCACCAAATGGAGAAGCCCTGCTGCCAAGTAAGGCTGGCGGGTGCTCACAGGTGTGGGAGGGTATCCAGAGAACAATTTAGAGGAGCATTTCTCAGTGTTCAGATTTAAGGATGCCACAACACTGTCACAGCATGCAACCTCTCACCTCCCGACAGACAGCCGCTATCTGCCCTTCATCCATGCACGTTTCTGTAACAACGTCCGTCAAGGAGCCGCCAGCCAAATACTCCATTACTACCCAAAGTTCATCACCGACAAGGTAACTGAAAGATCAACAAGTGGGAGACATGTATGTATTTAAACAGTTCTAGGTTGCCATTCTGAACAAATTCCCCTGAAGGCAATGCACAGCAATGTGAGAACAATTATAAATTTAATATATTGCATTTTAAAAAACTGTATACAATAAAAAAGCATTTATACTACTTCTACTCCTACTGCTACTCCTACTATTCCTACTTCTACTACTACCTCCTCCTTCTACAACAGCTAAAACAAATGGTTTTGGAGTTTAAATCCAAAATAATTGAACATTCACAGTATACAACAGTTTAAAAGTAATTACACTGCCATAACATTCAGTTTAAAAACAAAGCATAAGACAAACAAAAGTCTAGCACATTCTACATGGTATAATCTTATCCATGTAATATATCCCAATACATCCCAGTGGTATAATCCAGACAGATTGAGAAACATTTTTTATGAGCATGTCCTGCAACAGCGCATCAATTGAATGCAGGTGCGTATGTCCAGTGAACAATGTCCAAACAAGACCCGGCTTTACTTACCTGTCTAAATAGTTAACAATGTTTGAATTCTTATTTTCCCTCATGACCAAGATTTCATTAATTATTAATTCCTTTTTGGGCTGCTGTTGGAGATTCATTTGTTTTATAGCCACCTGGAATGACATTTTGGGGACACATTTAACAAACATTACCAAAGCAATAAGCATGAAATAAACACACTGTGGGTGATCTGGTAACGTTTGAGAACAAGACCTCACTGTGTAAGGAAATGCTAGGTCAAGTATTTTTGCATTCGCATTTTAATGCTAATCATACACCTTGCATTCATGGATCCCAATGAATCTAAGCCCCATCCTCCCTGTCATATGGTGATACACTGTGGGTTGTATGCCTTTCATACAACTACACAAGCAGAGCATTCTGCTTTCCTACCCAGTGTATGACTGTGCGCACAGTGTGCAGCCCCAGAGGAAGAACATTCACCCATAAGTAAAGTGTATACATGACGGCAATACAAGCCATGGCTGACAAATACGCAAGCATCCCCATTGTTCATCTCTGAAACGTTGCAGCGTCCCTGCTAAACTCCTAGGAGCGATAACTCCTACTAAAGCCATTGGCAACGGAGGCTTCGCGGAAGACATGAAAGTAGCTGGCCAAATTTCTTTCGACGTTCCAGTGTTGACAGCCCAGTGCGCAATTTGCCAAGATCAACAGCAAAACGTACATAGTTGCTAATAATTGTGAATGGTACCTTAACCCTCCTTTCTTCCCAAGCTAACCTTTACACCAGTCCTCTGCCAAATCAGGACAAAACCATGAACATTAAGGTGACAACTCAACATTAACCAAACCAGAGGGAGTTCGAAGGCCTCCCTCATTCTCAATCACTCTATGGGTCACACATCGGTCAACATGCGCAATGGTGCATAGCCCCACACCAGCTACGCATAATTGCATGTTTTAAAGACAGGCCTTTGACCCTTCGTTCAATCTTTTTTTTTTCCATTTTAATTATTGTAAGGGTCAACTGACCTCCATGTCACCCAAATACAAATCCCAACCCTTTAACGCTGATCCTTCTTTAATTAACATTTACAGGCAACTTGGGGAATCAAAGGTTCTGTTGAGAATCCTTAATATCTCTGGAACGAGTAAGAAAGAGAATCCCGACAACCGGACCACCCAATATTGAAATAGAGAAGTGGGTATTGCATTAATAAGACAGGCTTAGCTGCTGGATCTCAACACCTGCTCCTCCAGCAAATCAGTGTCGAAGGTGAGTCACATCAATTGTTGGAAGGGACACAAGTTCACAGCCAACCATGGGAAGGCAATGTTCCATCCCAGCATTGCAGCAATGGCTGTCAGTTCCATTACATCCTTTACAACTGATGCCAACAACCATAGCAAGGCCCAACAGGCTTGCAGAGGAGACCTCTGACTTCACCAGAGAAGTTCCCCATAGCTTGATGCTGCATCAGAGCTGTGATGGCTCACAAGAAGATACAGCCCTGTTTAAACACTTAAAGGGATGCCATATGGAGGAGGGAGCATGCTTGTTTTCTGCTACTCCAGAGACTAGAACACAGAACAATGGATGCAAGCTACGGGAAAAGAGATTCCACCTCAACATTAGGAGGAACTTCCTAACAGTAAGGGCTGTTCAACAGTGGAACACACTTCTTTGGAAAATGATGAAGTCTCCCTCCTTGGAGGTCTTTAAACAGAGGCTGGATGGCCATCTGTTGGGGATGCTTTGATGGAGAGTTCCTGCATGGCAGAATGGGGTTGGACTGAATGGCCCTTGTGGTCTCTTCCAACTCTAGGATTCTATGGCCTGTTACAGACAGCCAAAATAAAGCTGCTTCGAGTCACAGTGGAGGTATGGTGTTTCAATGATGCATGCGTCCTAAGAGTCCAGAAGCCACACCAAAGCCACGCTCCAGTCCTTAGGGCTGGAGCGTGGCTTTGGTGCGACTTCTGGACTCTTAGGACTCATGCATCATTCAAATACCATACCTCCACTGTGACTCGAAGCAGCTTTATTTTGGCTGTCTATAACAGGCCAAAGATTCTAGGAAGGTGGCAGCAAGGCCCTGATGGATAGAGATGTTTGCCATGTGGTCTGCCCTGTGCCCCATAGGACAGCCAACTACCCTCAGATGAAATGAAAGAAGTTGTCCTATCATCTCTGCTGAAGAAAAGTCAGTGTTTGTACATCAGGTGGCCAAGGTGTGGCCTGTGGACCTCATGTGGACCCTGGTCTTTCCAGTGGTCTCCAAGTAGGTTCACCTTCAATTCCCTCCTTGGGGGGCATGCTGGCAATTTCATCCTATTTCTGGGCCAGGAGAGACCATTTTAGGTCCAGGAGAGACCTTTTCTAAAACAGAAAGTGACATGGAAGTCATGTCTTGGTAATTTCCCATTTTAATAAATGTCTCTCTTGGACCTAAAATGGTTTATCCTCACCCAGAAACTTCTCCTCGAAGTCATGTCCGGGTCACTTCTTGTTCTAAAATGGGAATAATATGGTGAACATGCCTCCAAATCCCCTAGATAGTCCATTTATATAAAAACGAAAAGGAATAAAAGTCAACATTGCACTTACCTCTTGCCCCGTAGCAATGTCTATTGCAGTATAAACTGTACCCGATGCCCTAAAGGAGAGACAAAAGTAAAACCAGGTTGTGAGGAATATATATACACACACACACACACACGTAAATATTTCTGCCAGTAGCTGCTAGAATATTAGTTGTCTGGGTTTGGAAGTATTTCCTTGAGGAAGCAATGGAAGAATAACAGTGTTCATTAGCTGTTTCAAGTGGAACTTCATACACAGTATGTATATATGTATGTATGTATGTATGTACTTAAATCTGTACTGAAGGCCTATCAGATACTTTTCAGTTTACTGCTGGATCAAAATGACTTTTTTCTAGATGTCTGGATTTATGGATTAAATCTAAATCCACTTGAGTGTGCAATATAAGGGATTCACTTTGTTTTCACCTATTTTAATCTGATATTGGGATGTCCTTCAAGGAAACAGCAGATACTGAATTTCAGGCTGAGTCTCCCTTCCCTGGAATTCCAAACTCTGAAATATTCCAAAAACCAAAACTTTGTTCATGGGGAGTTGAGATGGTGACACTTTTGCTTTCCGTTGGATCAGTATATACAAACTTTGTTTCATGTACAAAACTATTTAAAATGTTGTATAAAATTACCTCCAGGCTATGTGTACAAGACATATATGAAGGATCAATGAATTTTGTGTTTAGATGTGGGTCTGTTCCTCCAAAACAAGCGGATATTACCTCCCTCTTCATTCTCATGTCTACAGTCTGGTTGTCCTTTAACCACCACAACATGAAGTGTGTCCATGCATAAGTAAACTCTGTGTACATGTGTGCAAAGGTTGTTGATCTGTACACAGATGGAGCTCTAACATTCAATGCATGTACACTGTACCCAGATGTCTGATCAGTATGCAGGTATTGTTACAGTGCGCCCGCATCATACACGGACTCACTATATGTGGCTTTCAGCACACACCGGGAGTGCACAGGGCGCAAAGGGTGGTGCATCCCATTGAAAGTAATGGGGCGCACCTGCCATGCCATCGCGTCATACACAAGCCCCATTACTTTCAATGGGGCTCAAACATACGCGGTTTTTTTACACGGTTGGGTCCGGAACAGATCCTCCGTGTAAAAAAAGGGTGCATTGTATTTACAAGAACATGTGTTATTTTGGGATATGAGAGAGATGATTCTACAACAGTTCTCTGGTTTCTCTAGCAGTGAAAATACAGTAGAGGCAGTGTGGTGTAGTGGTTTGTGTGTTGCACTAGGACTCCAGGAGACCTGAGTTCAAATCCTTGCTCAGGCAAAAATGCCTACTGGGTGAACTTGGGCAAGTCATGCTCTCTCAGCCTCAGAGGAAGGCAATGACAAACCTCCTCTAAATCCGGCCAAGACAAGCCTAGAATAGGGTTATTATAAGTTGGAGATGACTTGAAGACACACAACAACCAACACAGTGACAGCAAGCTAAAGAGCTAACCGTTTGCATCCAAAATCAGCTGCCGAAAGCGGCTACCTCATTCTCCTTAATGGCAGAGCCAATTGTATTGAAACTATTCAGGATGCTTTTGATTTCTGGCCTCTGCATGAATGTTGAGAAACTGGCAGGAAACATTTTCACTGCATTTTAATATATATATAGCGCATAGACTGTGGTTTAGCTTAATGTTTTCCCTAGGCCCACTACAGACCATTTCAATATGAACGCAAATGCATTTTCTATGACTAATAGGGGGAGATTAATCCAATTTGTTTACATAACCATTTTTTAATTCCATTTATTCACGGTCGTCGGGGCGGAAGTACAGCTCCTAGGATCTCGGAGCATTTCTGTGTCTGCGTTTTATTTAGAAAACCGGTTTATTTACAAATTTCGGGGTCTAAAAAAGAAGATTGGCAAGGAAACTCAAAACCTTTTGAGATCTACAATATTAGCCAAGTCATATTGCCTCCAAGAAGATATATTTACCCATCAAAAGTAAGTCTGTATGGCCAAAACCAGGTGCAGGGAGACAGTGCACCTTGTTTGAGACAAGGATTTGCCAATCTTGGAAATATTCCGGCACAGAAGTATTAATTCCTTCCCCAAAAAGATATTCTCAGAACAGAAAAGGATGTTTTCTATCCAACCATGCGCAAATTTTATGCAGAATAAACCCCTAGTTACAGCATTTTCTGACAATGTTGTTTTCTATGCAAGTCAACCCTTAGCGGCATTTTCATCTCATGAAACAGCTTCTTGGTAAATAATATTTCAATGCATAAATATTAATTCCTATACAGAAAACACTATTTTCTATGCAAATCCACTGTGTGTGAATTTTACGCAGAACGAATCCCCAATTACAGCGTTTTCTGTGCGCAAAACATCATTTTATGCACAATGCAGAAGTATTATTTTCCACCCCCAAAAGACCACTGTTTTAAAGCATAGTTTTAAAGACTTCCTTGCAGCCAGAAGACACTATCTGAAATTGCGCATTGCTACCTTTGAGAGGACATTCAGTACAGCATTACATCCCTACCGCAAGATGACAGTCAGTGTTATTGGAAATACTTACTACATACATACAAAAAGGGTCTGGGTAGATATGAAAGATCAGAGCCACTTTGGTAATACTCACCCTTGCCCAATTTTTTCGAACCGTGTGTATTTCTTCTTTGGGTCTCCGACACTGACAATGCTTCCTAAAACAACCGAGAAAGACAGATCTTGTATTAAAATGTGTCTACATAGGTTGTTTTCAATGGTAACAAAGAGCAAGAAAAAGCAGGGACAGGTATACTTCTGTTAACAAAATGGATGTGTTCCTGGGTTTTACTCCTTGGACAGAAGTTTTGGTAACGGAGGCAGAAATCATAGGAAGGGAATAGGGATAGTTCCCTAATTTTGGGTTCAGCTCTGAACACACTGGAAACAAAGAAATATCTTAGAAAAGAAGTGTATGAGATCCAAAAACATGCATCTTAAATAAACTATATTTAGGATGCACATTTTTGGATAGATGAGGCAAGCCACAGTATTGGAGCATCTTTCGTTTTGGGATTATACGTATATAATCACCATATTGTAAATGTCTGTTGAAGCAGGTTGTTGTTTTAGAGCAGTTCAATGTGTTTCAGCCAACTTTTGGTTCAAAACGAATATTACGCACATGTTGAAGTGAACCAAACCAGCTCAAGTAAGTCTTGCGTAAGTACACAAAAACATTTTGAAACATCTAGGGACTACATGAAGCACATCCTGGGATGATTTTTCTCTCTTTCAATACCCTCCATATTTCTTATGGTTACCATTTCGATGACGAAACGTACCGATCTATGATTTTTCAACATGCCAAGGTAGCTGGTGAGAGAAGCTAATCTATCTCCCCCCTTTTCTTTCTGTTCTGCTCTTCATACATGCTCAGTAAGCGATTCTGGAGGCAGCTGCTGTTTACCTTGCGTTCAAAAACTGCACGGTTTTAAAGACTTTCTTGCAGCAGAAGGAAAACTGCTGAAATTGCTTGTTGCTACCTTTGAGAAGAAAACGCTTTGAAGACCTAAAGCTGCATTCTTTTAAAACAGCATGGTTTTAGAGATGCAAATGCACACAGCAACAGTGGCATCGCTTAAAGTAGAATCCCATTCCTTCCCAGGTCAAGCTTGATTGCCTTGTTTATTGCAGGCGCACTACTGCAACCCAACACAGAAAGTCTGTCTTTCTCTAGCCCTCCTTTGCTATCCTCTCAAGGCCACAGCTGCAAAATAGTAATGAAAAAAACCTCTGGCTACACAGAAGACAGCCTCCACTTCCGCACAGGAATGTTCCCATCAATATAAGATTGTCACATATAGGCAGGGATCCCGCATCACTTCATATCCACTGGCAGAATTACATTATGCATTTCCCACAATGAATTACAGGAGCCAGCATGGCGTAGTGGTTTGAGTATTGGACTATGACCCTGAAAACCAGGGTGTGATTCCCTGCTTGGCCATGAAACCCATTGAGTGACCTTAAGCAAGTCGCATGCTCTCAGCCTCTGAAGGCAATGGCAAACCTCCTCTGAACAAATCTTGGCAAGAAAACTCCCTGATAGGTTCCCCTTAGGGTCGCCATTAGTCAGGAACAACCTGAAGGCACACAACAACAATAGTGAATGCCACTATAGCACAACATATGTGAATCGGTGGTCAAGGTGCATGGCTGACGACCTGTTCTGCAATTACAATGTGCAACAAATGCAGTGCACAGAGGCAATGTGCCTTCCTATACTACTCCGTGTACTTAAATGCACTCTGCAACATGCCCAACAATTCCACATGCACAGCTCTGGCTACACTGCCTTCGGCAGGATATTACCAATATGCATTGTCCATATATATATATATATATATATACATACATACATATATACTCACTTCACCTGTGTAATGCAACTTATGATTGCATAGGTCACTAACAGGATGCTGACCATACTTTGCAACCTGTCTATGAATTCTGTTAGTCTTATATGTATTTTAACTATCTTAGTCATTTGCTCAGCAAGGAGAAGTAATAATGCAGCCCAGTTAATACAACTAATTTAGAGGACCTTGGAGTCAAGCAATTCATGGCAGTGGCTTGCTGGACATGGCCAAGCTGTGCATTAATCATTTTAGCATTCGCTAAAAGAAGGCTGAGAGAAAAGATACGGAGGATGGTTTTGCAGCTGCTCCACATTACAGGTGGTAAAACAGATTAGCTCCAGCCTTGTCAGCTGCGGCTGTCGCCACCTTCTTATCTTCACCCTGAAAATGTCCTTGACCATGATTTTGGATGCTTTCAGATTTGTTCTTTTTTAAATGACCCACATAGCTTTGACATTGCAATGAGCGGAAGAGGACGCCAGAGGGCAGCTGAAGCAACCAAGTGGGCTGCAGCTGAACAGCGGAAAGGCAGGCAGCTCAGCGTGAAAGAAAGAAAAAACACAGATGTCTTGATTCAGAGAGGACCTAGGAGCCTCATGTATAAAGCCAAAGGTGCGTGCACATAGACCTAAAGACACACAGGGTGGCCATGGGTCCTGCTTTACAGATGGCAGTCCCCCAACTGAAGAGCCATCAGAAACATCCAGCACTTTAGGTCCAGTTGAACGATGTAAATAACAATAAGGAGACACAGAGACCTTGACGTTGCCTCTCCAAAGTTAGCACCTGGAAACTGGACAAACAAGTCAACTGGTCCCAATCTTCCCATCTATCATGAGATTCAGTGGGCAAGATGTACACCATGTTTGCACTCATGTGGTCCCATGGTAGTTGTATTGTATACCATCATTTTGTTGAATTACCACATTGTGCATCTGTTAATGTCTCTCCTGTTGGTTTAACTGCCTCATTGCCTAGCCATGTTTAGTGCAGTACAACAGGATCTGGCCCAAATTATAACCTTGGCACTTCTCCCTTTATGAAGTCAGAGAAGAATGGAACAAATATGCAAGGAGAAACGATTCGATGCGACATTCTTTACAAAAACGGACAAATGTTAAGACTTGGGGACATGAAGTAAGTCAGTTCTCAAAGGAGGATGTATCGCCGGGATTTAAAATGTAAGGCATTCCTAATTAATCCTTAATTCTTTTCTTAATTAGCCCATGGTCACAGAGGCATGTGCGTTCTGCCACATTTCAGGTGGACTGATTGAAATTCCAATAGATTTTCAATCTCCAAGTCAAAGTCGGCTTGAAGGCAATTCCTCAGACATCCCATTCATGTCTGCATTATGTTATTAAGAAGAAGAAATGAGAGCAGCTAAAAATCTATAACGCAAGATGGGGGTTTGGAGATGCAGGGCAGGGAGGCAAGGCAACTAAAGTGGTGTCAAACTGGATTATTTCTGCAGTGCGGATGCAGTCTTAGTGAAGAATTACATCCCTAGCCCTGCTTTTGATCCGGTCGCAGTAACAGCTCTGCCCTGGGCTGAACCATATGTGGAGCGCTCTGTTCGCTTCTAGGTATCACATTTGGCAGACTTAACTTGGCATCACCTTTGACATCACTCACTTAATTTCTCTAGAATTTCTTCATCGGTCATCTTGGATTTTTTCCGTTGCCGGTCTGTGTTCCTATACAAAGTGTTTGTGTTGGAGTTCTCAGGCTGGGGGGTTGCAGGTTCTTTAGGTGGGGCTGGTGCAGCGACAGGTTCAATGACGGAACGTGTATAAATCTGAAAGGCACAAAGCGAGAGTCAACATTTACAACAGCTACATTTACCGTAGAGTCTCTGCAGTCCGTCTCCAATCCCATTCTGTGAGTGGAGAGAAGGAAGGATTGGAGAACTGTCTGGCTATGGCCCCATTGTCAGACACAAAAATGGATATATCATCTGTTGAGGTCTTCCAGAGGCCTCAGCCAACGATGCCAACATTTTGTATCCAGCTACAGGAAGTGCTTCTATAATCCTTCTCACTCTCCATCGGGCACAAAATGGCCTTTGGGGAGTGAGATTGCAGCATCTCTATGGTACATGAAGGGGTTGGTCAATACCGAGGAAGGGAGGAAATACCAACCTCTGTATTGACCACTTGAAAAAAGATATATGCAGGCATGAGTTTGACTTACACCTGTGTATGTCACTAACAGACTGCCCTGATCTCAACAAGGAGGCATCCTTTGAAATAACAACCGGTAGCAACTTACTGATTTAGTATGCTCCGGACGTGGGGCAATAACTGGTGGCGGCTCATTGTCATCATCCTCTTCCTCGTCTTCCTCATCCTCTTCTTCAGATACAGGGGGAGCGAGTGGGGGTTCCGATGCTGTTTTTGTGCTCTGTAGGGAAGAGTTGCAGGTGTCCCATGAAGCTTTGGCTAATCACAGAAGTACTGGTGAAATGTGAAAGGTCGGAGCATTGACAGAGGATGCATCCCCCATCGTTTCTCTTTCCCCTTGTCCCTTTCTGATTTGCATTTTATAATCTCCCCCCCTTTGTGTTGTCTTTGCTAAATGCCTGCTTGTAAATAGGGAACTATGTTTCAGCAATAGCAAAAATCTCAATTGGCAAGGAAGGGGCTGACCTATTTTTCCAGGTAAACAGAGATCAAGAAGGTGGCAACTAAAATGTGGGAAATCGCAACCAAGGCTTCATTTGCTAAAATCTAAGGCAGAGGCGTGCAAAGTGCAGTCCATGTATGGCACATGGCCCCTGGATCCAACTTCCAATTGACAAGACCTGAGCAGGACTGTTGATGACCTCTTGGAGGTCTCTCATTTATCAGGCCCCCATAAATTGAAGCCAAGCTCATGGCAAATAACCGCAACAACAAAGCCATAGAACAGCATATGTCCTCCTTGCAGTCCAATGGAAACGAAGGGTGTGGAATCTTCTAGCTTTGTGTATGGGAAGTGGCCCAAGGGAGATCCTATTTACCAGCTTTGTAATGCAAAATTACACCAATGTAGCTAAGCTAGGGTTCTTGTGCAACTGCTCTTGCACTGGATGGTACCACTTTGCTTTCTCCCATTGCTCCCAAGTCAACGCAAATCCTTACCCGCCAGTAAGCAGCACACTTACAGAAAGCACCACCACATGTGCAACACTTCACATCTGTGTAACAGGGCTCCTGCAACCCTGAATAGGCTGGCACCCTTGAGTAACCTTCGAGAACATGCATCTACTTGTCTAACTGTGTCTGCATTCACAGGATTATGGCTCCCCTTTCCACTGTCTGCTGCTATTGTGGGGTCTCTGTCGGGTCTTCAGTGATGCAAAATAAGTTGTTCCACATTTTAAATATGAAAGGCATGTCCCTGTTGAGCCATTCGGCAGTGAGCACAAAAACATTTATACTGAGAACACAATGTTGATATGGATTGTCTTAAGTGTATCTTTGTGGATCCCAGTACAATTCAATGTCAATTAAATGCATACTGCTGTTTAAAAACAAATGCCTAGAGTTTCAACAGATCCCACCCATTTCCACCAGACATAGATCAAATTATGCTGCAAAACGGGGGGAATTCCACAAGGTGGGGATCAGTTTACCTCCCCCCGCAATCCCATGACAGGTTTTCATACTCACCGAAGGATGGGCTGCAATATATCCATGGGCGCTCTTATCTGAAATGTGCAAAAGAAAACCCATGGCGGCCTGTTAGAACCTGGATGGCTGCAGGGCATTTTGCAGAAGGAGAATTTGTGATGATATTTGACAGGGTCGAGTTAGACAATATAAGCAGGGCATGCAGTTCTTCAAGGGGACATGGCTGGCTGGTTGGCTGGACTCCACTTGAATTCCTAGCAGGCAGCCACTCATGTCCCTTCAAGAATGCTCCACTCCATTTCCCTTGTTTTCCCATTTTTCCATGGAACTGGCCCCCATAGATTCTTACCATTCTTGGGGGAGGTGGTTACCCTCTATTTTAACTCCTTTTTGAGGTTGTTTCATTTGTTGTACTGACCACAAGGCTTCCCCAAAGCACCTTAATACAAACTTCATGGCTCTCACTAGCCCTGTTTTGGGTACAATCCTGTCAATACTTGCCACTTCAGTTTACTCTTAGAGAAAGCGATGTACAAGACCAAATAGGATCTACACACAGCAGACAGTTTCAGGGAAAGAAGAAAAAAAGAGCTACATGATCCTTTCCCCTTATACCACTTTTATATCACCCTAAAAATGTTAAATCTGATTTCCTTTCTATAGGAGAAAATGTATTGGGACTCTGGGGCTATACAGACAGGCAGCATGCAGCTGCCCCTTTCCGCCCTGGATTGGGCCCACGCCAACCTTCTAGTGGCGCAAGAAGGATTGGTGCAGATGTCCAATTCCAGAGTAGCTAAGAGCATCAGCGCAACTCTGCAACCTCACTGCATCCCAACTCTGGAGCAGTGAGAAGCATTTGTGCAAATGCTCAGCTCTGGAGCAGTATGCAGCTTTGGTACAGATGGCAAAGTTCAGGGCCCTGCAAACCATGTGGGAGGCTACCCAAAATAATTCCTCAGACAGCTGTAGGTAATGATCATTACAGGAGCCCTGGTGGGGCAATGGTTAAATGCTGGTATTACAGCCATAAGGTTGTGAGTTTGATCCCAGGCTCCAAGGTTGACTCAGACTTCCATCATTTCATAGGCCAATAAAATGAGTACCCAACTTGTTGGAGGCAATTGGCTTACGCATTTTAAACTGCTTAAAGAGTGCTGAGTTCACTGATAAGTGGTATAGAAATGTAAATGCTATTGCTTGCTATTGCTATTGCAATAAACAGGCTATGATCAGCACCTGGGCTGGCATGCACATATCAGGCCACACCGGTCATGACTGTTAAAGTGGTGTCAAACTGTTTTGTGGTAACAGCCCAAGTCCAACACTCAAATGCCTACACCACCCTGGTTGTTCGATCTACCCATGGTCTTCATCTCTTGGCTATGATAATGCCTTCTTCACTACCATTGCTTACCTCCTGATGTAAAGCTCATGTATTTCTGGTTGTTGACGGTCTCTTTGGAATCGTAGAATTTGAGGACATCCAGAACAGCTTGCGGGTTCTTCTTCTGCTCCAGTTTTGTGATGTTGGAGGTCTGCAGTAACCTGGCCCACTGTTCAGGAATCCCCTGCGAAAAGCAAGCGGAAAGAATGAGGACTTGGGGAAATTTCATCTGATCATCTGCCAGTTCAGTTCCCTTCCAAGAGTCCCATGCTCCCTGTTAAAATTGCCTGCCGGAGACTTTGACTGATGCCTGACAGTTTAAACCTAGACACTTGACAGCCACTGTAATCATTCCCTCGTTCTTTCTTAAAACAAAGAGCTAAAACCTGGAAACAACTAAAGCACGCCAAAAATAAACAAACAAATAAATAAAGACCGTTATGACTGTGACGGTGGGGGGGGGGGAAAGTGCATGAAACTCATCCTTAAATCAACTCTCGCTGATCCATGGAAGAATGGCGGAAAAGCTTAGCCAGTTTATCTGGTGATTCAGTGCAGACATCCAAATGCTATTCTAAACTGAAGGGTGACACGGTGTGTTTTTAGGAACTTTACACTGGATATCTGGTGTGTAACAAGAGAAAGGCATTCTGCTCAAATGATAACAGCCGATCCAATGGAGGTCAAAGCCACCTCCCGACATGTGAATTGGCTTCTGGGGAACCTTCTCCACAGTTTGGAGGAAGGACTACAATTTGGAAATCAAAAGGGTATCCCGGAATTACGTAATACAGCTAGTGCTGTCAAAGATCCCTTTGCATCTCTTCTCAGGTCCTCCACATCTCTAGGTTTCATACCCCCCAAAACAACACAAAGAGACAGCAGGATCTCAAAGCAGAGCCTGCAAGAGCAAAACCAAAGAAAAAAGACTGCAAGTTTGCATTGGGATGGTTTTAGTTCAGGAAAGAGGAAAGGTGCCCCGAAACATCCAGTATAATTTCCTAAATCAAAGGAACGGTCGCACTCCCATTCCCGGTTCTACTGCACAATTCACATCTAAGCAGCCAACAACTCATATAACTGCATCGAAGCATTCCTTGTTTGCCACCCCAGCTTAGATTCTGGCAAAAGAAACAGGTTTTAGTTTTTATCGTCTTTTGGTTCCTCCTAAGAGGTCCTCTGGCAAAATAAATAAATGAATAAATCAATAAATGATGGTGATATGGGCCTCTGGCATTGAGGAGGGGGCGGTAATGATGAGGGCATGGGGATAAGCCAAGCAACGAAATCTACTGCACACACATGAAACCTGCCGCTGCAATGCTATGACATCTCAAAGAAGCACTTGGATGCAAGCTTCTTTTGGGCCAGTGACGCACCTCTGGGAGCTTCCCTGTGCACATCTGTGAGCCATAGAGATCTGGCTGCAATGGACGTAAATAAAGAAAGAAAAGAAAGTTAAAACAGAATGTGGGACAACTGAGAAGGCGGGAAAGGAAGGTGGAAACCCAGTGGGTTGGAATGGGGTCGGGAAAAGGGGGAGATGGGGAGGTCATCCCATTGAACAGAGAAGGAGGCACCAAACAAAGCAGCAATTGACAGGTACAGGAAGACAGACTTTGGAGGAAAAAGAAACAGAAAAGAAAAAATCACAATTAAGCCCAAAGTTTGGAGGCATCCATTCCCCCATTTTAATCTCTTTGCAGAGTTGCGGCGGTGGTGCATCCGAGTTGTTTTCTCATTGTTTTGCTCATTAGAAAAATGGTACTGCTAAGAATTAATGGCCAACAACTGGGTCAAAAAGGTGGGTGGGGAAGACAGAACATCTTTCTCATGCTTAAACCATCTTATCAGTTCTGCACTGGCTTTGTGCAAGATATTCAGTACATTCCGGTGCATATGTGTTAAAGGAAACAGTGACCAATGGGGCTTACTCCTTGCTAGAGATGTGATTTTTCACTAAATTTCTTCTCAAAGGAGTAATTTTAACCATTTTTACCCAGCTTTCAGAAAGCCTTTGAAAGCCATGCACTTTTCAAAGCTTATTCTCAATTTGGGACTTACCCTGCACATTTGTTCTGCACATAAAATAACATGTTCTGTATAGCAAGCAGCATTTGCTACACAGCAAATAATATTTCTGCATAGAAAATGTTGTTTTTGATGCAAATCAACAATCTGTGAATGACTAAAAATGGTAATTTTCTTTTGCATTGTTTGTAAAAAAGAAGTTTTGGATGCAGATATTGTTCCAGGTGGGGAACGAGGATCCCGCTTGTTAAAAGCGAACTTTGCAAAATGATTCAACATATTAACGTTGAAAATCCCACTCCCCTGCTTCTTATAAATGCATGGATTTCTTTTATAACCAGTGACTTCTGTGGCTTCAGAAGCATGGTTCTACTTGGTCATTTCCAATCAATTCCCCGTAGTGTTTTCTGGCCCTACTTCTGCTATTCATGGGAGCTCCAATGAGCAACAATGAAATGGAGTTTGGACATGCATTTATGGCAAACAACATCATGTCATCAGAGGCTAATGACTGAAAGCCAAACCTTAGAGCCCATGGTTTTGGTTTTGGATGCAGCTCGGAGCAATGCAGGCCATGCAGCCAGAGCCATTGCTGGCCTTAGGTGCCAGAGAAAAAGGTATATGCTGCACATGGCACATTAACCCACAGGGCTTGCACAGCAACTAAGGCAATCCTCTGGCACAAAGCAGAGGAGATGTTTGCAGATTTTGGATATCCCCTGGCACTTCCAAACTTCTGAGAGAAAAAGAAAGAACACTTGCAGACACTTTTGGTTAAAAGACCTGACATGAGCAGCGCAACCCTCAGCACAATGTACTTACCATATAAATATCCAAAATGAGACTTACGTTCAGGAAAGACCAAGGTGGCAAAGGCCCATATCTAACCTCTGGAATCAGCTGCGGTTGTACAGCTAAAAACATCTAGCTCTTTAAGGAGTGAGAAATCCATGCTCTGCTTAAGTTGACCACCATCAACAACTAGCTTGAGGACTGCCATGGATTTTTGTGCATAGATCAATTCCCATTCAGTTTTTAGGGCTATGATCCTCCAAATACAGTGTGCTACTGAAAATCAACCCCTCGTTTCTCTCTCTTGATGCCCTTCAGGAAATCATGCAAGGCCAAAGAACTAACATTGCTACAGTGTTGTAGGATTAACCTCTATAAATGGAGCTCATCTGTATTCCAGTAGAATTCAGATTAGATGGACAAAACATTGCAAACAAACTCTAATAGTGGTGAATCAGTATATATCTGTTGTACATTGTCTCAATAGCTTTGGAGTGACTGCACCACAGTTCCATATGGATAGAAGTCACTGCATAGATCCCTTATCCTGCTCTGAGGCCAGACACATACTTCCAGAATTACTTTCCATCCGCCCAAGGAGTCCCATAACAGAAGTCCCAATTCACTACATCTGATGGAGGCCTACCATCTCCCTCATTTCATCCCAACTCCATGCCAACTCACCAAAGTTGTGAAGAGGTTACATGTACAGAGTCATCAATAGATCTCATCTTAACTATCAGAGCACCCCTTCAGGGATGGCCTGCACCCGCCTCTTTTCTCGCCAGGTTGAGGGTAGGGAAGCCTCACCGGCAGCCCAGAGGCTCCAATCTGGTGCTTTTCGGGACCATGGAGAAGCGGCAAAATGCTGTCTCACCATACTCCCAGAAAGGGGTGTCCTTGGGCAGCCACCCAGCCCCTTTCTCCCATGGTTTTGTTCCCGCGGCCGTCTGGTTGCTGCACGGGAACAAAGCTTGCAGCGCCACAACAAAAAGGAGCTGCCTAGAGCAGCTCCTTTGTTGCAGTGCCACAACCAGGAAGTGGCACCACCATGATGCCACTTCCTGTGCTCCACGTTTCCGAGACCGCTATGATGACACCACCACCATGTACTAGGGTTGCAGGGCGTGCAGACACTCCACCCCTGTGCAACCCTAGTATGTGGCCAGGCCGGCGTCTGGACCAGGCCATAGTCAAGTAGAGAGGAAGGACAGGGAAGCCACTTTTGGAGGATTGTCAGGATCAACCAGAGCAGACACTTTTGTAATTCCCCCATAGACCTGACTTCTTGAGACCTATTGCATTTTTCCAGCCACTGAAACTAGAGTTGTCATTTGATCTTGGGAGTTAGCATAAGATCATCTTGCCAATCTCACCCTGAAGCAGTTACTCCCATGTTTCCAGAAACTTACAAAAAGTTGCCATGCTTGTTCACAAGCCACTTATCCCTTTTCCCTGGCTGCAAACTGGGACCTTCAGGTAAGTCTGGGTTCCCTCCTTATCAGACCAACAAGACTGTGCATGAGGTTGGTTCCTGGTTTGCAAGCTAGAAACTGCTTCCAGAATTGTATTGATTTGGGTTTAAACATAAACTGCACTCAAGAAACCTTGGCTGTCTTAAAGGGAGATGTGTGATGCAATGGAGAAGAGGAAGAAAGTAAAAGAAATATACAGATACAAAACTAATTTTTGGCCTGATAATCTATGTCTAAATAATGCTGAGATTTCCAGTGTGAAGTTGAAGGCTTTCATGGCCGGCATCCAGTTTTTTGTGGGTTTTTCAGGCTATGTGGCCATGTTCTAGAAGAGTTTATTCCTGATGTTTATTCTCTGAAGATGCCAGCCACAGATGCTGGCAAAACATCAGGAACAAACTCTTCTAGAACATGGCCATATAGCCCAAAAAACCCACAAAAAATGAAGGCTGAGATTGTTTCGTCTGAACTAGATCAATCTGTTTATTCCACAATAAGTGTTGGTTAGTTCTGCACAGCCAACAGGTTTTATTTTGAGATGTCTTCAAAGGCAATCACATTTTTCCAGCTGCTAAACTAGAGATGCTGTAGGCTATAATTCAGAGGAAAGCCATATTTCTGCATTCCTTGCTTTAGAAATGCACAGGGTGGCCTTAAGTCAATAGGCAACTTGAGGGCAGATACATAAATACACACACAAATAGGAACTGCCACCCTGTCTAGGGGCCAGTTTGGAGAAACATATGGGCCCCTTGTTCAACTAGCTTTACTGGCCACCAGTTCATTTTCAGAGTGCAATTCAAAAACCTACACATCTTAGGTCCAAAGCACCTCAAAGATGGTATCTTTCAACAGGTCCCTACTCAAACGTTTCATAGATGGACACACAGAAACAGGTATCCACAGGGACCTCTGGGGGTCCTTCAGATGCCACCAGTGATGATGTCCTTGCTCTGCATCCAGCTTTAAGAAAATACCTGGATGCTTATCTGATGCTCTCTCTGCTCTCCACCAACCAAGAAATGGTCAGGTTTTTTGGGGGGGGGGGACTGTAACTGGGAAAAGATGGAGTGGATGGATTTGGGTTGTTATGCAGAGAATTCCAACTGCTTCAATGACCAAAAGTGGTTGAGACGGCATGAATCTAAATCACATCATGATAATTCATCAACAGGATGTCAGCCCCATATTGAAAAGTTATTGAAAGGGAAAGAATTATCCTTGGTTGGAATGTCCACTAGAAAGTACCTTGGATATATATCTCACCAGGTTTTGCTAAACTGCCCCAGCACCAGCAATCCACTTTTGAATTCCAGATGGGCAATCTGAATGTCAGAACCGTTGGCAACCCTACTCTGGAAGGAAGCACAAAACTCAAAAGGAAGCCATGGGTGTAGTCCCATGTTCTTTCCACAATGAGTTCTTCTAGCTTTCCCGCGTTCCACAAATATTATTTCATAACATATGGTAGTTTTGTGCTACACAGTGCCCACTTCAACAATAACATGCCATAGCTGGATGGATGGAACACCGGGGTGAAGAGATAGATATGGAGATATGCTGCTCCCATCATCCACCATCACTAGCCAGGCTTGGGACTTAAAGCACAACATCTAGAAGCACATAGGCCTCCAAACTCTGGTCATAGACCAGGTTGATTCAATCAAGAAAGCCACAGCCCCGACACTGTAGGATCTCTTGATGGCTGGAGTTCTTGGACATCTGTCATCATTAAGGTTGCCTTAAGCTGAAGCGGATTTACTCGGAAACTATCCTACAAGATCTATCCACAGAGCATCCTCAGATGCTCAGATGCAAGCAACCCTTGCAGGAAACAAAATAAGCTAGGCTGATTTCCCATACAGTACTTAAATCATACTAAACTATTATGAACCACAATCTTCATTTTAAAAATAAGAGAAAGTGTCATATACTCATTTGTAAAGGGAATCTCCAAATCTGTCAATTTAAGCCCTATCCTTTCTGGGTATTCAGAATAGATAGTCTGTATTAAAGTTTCTTGCATGTGCAGCAAATGTGCATTGGAGAGATGTGATAAATTTCTACCTCAGAATAAACTTTACAATGCTTTCGGAATAAATGGCAGCATGCTTCTCATGTGGGGAGATGAGATAGAAGCGATGTCTTGGTACATGTAACACCATTCCTCCCTCCCATGCATGCATTCACCCTTTTTGCAAGTGATGTTTTAAATGGCTGCAAAGAAAAGTAATTTAGCTGGTAAAGTCTGTTCCAAGGCTGTACATGCCAGAAACACAACTTACTGTGAATTCCCCGGTGACAGCATCGAACCCCACATGGATTGTGTGTTCAAAGTCTGACGGGAGGGAGATTTCGGGACGTTCTTTTTCTTTCTTCTTGTTGGCTAAGGGCAAAATGGGAATAGACACTTGTTCATCTGCATTGTATTCATTCACACATTTTACTGATTCAAAGCAAGGGGATTTAAGGACAGGGAGAGACAAATAAATCTGAATTCGAAAGGCGGCAGCCAAGAAGGTGAATTAAATTAATTATTCATGTATTATTCATTCATATATTTAAAGGAATCTCTTTTTTAAAAAAATCTTTCTCCAGCCAAAATGGGAATAGCATCATTTCATTGCAATCTGGTATATGCTTACTCATAAGCAGGTCCCACAAAATTCAGACGACTTGGATAAAGGTATACAGAATAGCAATTTTGTTGTACATCATTGCACCAAGCGGAAGGCAACTATTGTCCTTGCTAACATCACCTTCAGCTAAAGAGGAAAAAATGAGCTTCCATGGTGTTCATAAACCAAAGAGGGGGCTCAGTAAGGCAATGTGAAAAAGATATGGTTTTGCACATTTTAAATCACTAGGCCACTTGCTAGAACTTGTAGGATGGCAATGGCAGCTTGCCTTCTGGTTTGCTGTTGTGCCTAGGCTCAACCCTGCACACCAACTCTGGTTTCTTAGCCAGCGGCAAAGCACAAGCAAAAGTCATGGTTCGTTGTGGTTTATTTAAATCATGGCTTGTTGTTACATCCAAACCCAGAACCCTGTACAATGTAAACTGTATAGTTTTCAAGAGTTTGAGAAACTGGGCAACTTTCTAGACAGACATCCCAGTTGCAGTGTTTTCATGGAAAAGCATGTGGAAAAGTGCAGAGCTTTCATAGGGAATCATTGGAGGCGGGAGTACCCTAGTTTCTCAAGACTAGAGGAAGAAAAACTGAGTCATTAACCTCAACGTCCATCAGGACTAGAAAAATCGAGATTTACCATCACAGCTAAACACCCTTTGCTGAACTACAAACAACACAATTCCACCGGCTGCAGCCGCAGAAGTTAAAGTGGAATCGTAGCGGTATAACCGTCTGGTGCGGAAAACGCCTTGGATCCCATTCTGTGCAACAAAAAAACAGGGCATGCTGGATGTCCTTCTTCAGGTCCTAACCTCCTTCCTCTAACTCCAAATTTGAAAAATTAAAACCCCACAACTCTCTACTTTTACCTTCTCCACCAGCTGTATATTTTAAACCCAGACAGAAACGTGAGTGTCAAACAAATGCACCCTTGCAAGTTTTAACTGCTCTTTCCTCCCCGCTTTTCCCCAATGGAAAGAACAAGAAAAGCAGATGTGAAAAATGCCAGGCATGGCAAAGCCCAGCACCCCTTCCCCTTGGTGATACTTTACTTTTATCTCCGCCTGGAAAGATGGAGCGTAGCCGGGCCTTTTTGTTCTTCTCTTCCGGAGCCATGGGGAGAGGTTTGGAGCTGTGGTTGAGTGCTGAAGAATCGCGGTTGTTACTGTTCATTCTCAATGGAGGAGCTGGAGGTTTCTCTTCAGTATCCAGGCTCTCTGACATCTTCAGCAACCCTCACAGCTTCCTGCGCCATGATTTTTTAAAACAGGAGAGAAGGACGGAAAGGGTGGAGTTAGCAAAAACAGAAAAGCTGGAGCAAGCTAGAGGCATGTGATCGGAGGAGACCCATACCAGGTAATTCTTGATGTGGCGCCACTGACAACCCCAACAGGAACCGTTACGAATGGCAGAAGTGTACGGCTGCAATAATATTTGGAATCACTCAATCTGACTCAAGTGTGTTGGAAAAGTCCTAAACCTTTTGGAAGCAATGGCAAAGCATTTCCCATTATGTAAAGAAGGAACTGGTTAAGATACAGTAGGCCCTTGGTATCTGCTGGGGTTTGATCCCAGGACCTCCATTGATACCAAAATCTGTGGATGCTCAAATCCCATTATTAACAATGGCATAGTAAAATGGTGTCCCTTATATAAAATGGCAAAATCAAGGTTTGCTTTTTGGAAAAGAAATGTCCAAGTGGTCTCTAAGATATTCAAAATGTTCTTGCTTACTTCTGCAAAGCATCCCTGACCTGGAAAAAGGAGGACTACAACCTTTTCTGAAACATGTTGTAGTCCTCTTCCTTTTTTGTGGTGTGGGGACCTATCCTTGTTCTTTCCATGGGATTTCTACCTCTGGTATCAACGCCTGGGAAGACATCCACTTCATTGTCTTAAGTATATCTGTATTTTCATCCAGCGTACTTCACCTCGGAGGCCCCAGTGAACAGCAGCACATCCACACTTTAAATACAATAAAAATGAATACGCCAATATCCTCCGTATTGTCTTCTCCTCTCCCTAAAATGGGAAGTTTTCTTTGCCTGTGATCTGGAGCTGACCTAGCCACTCTTAGCAAGAGCCAACAGTGCAGCAAGGGCACAACTTGACATGAAAATAAGAAGAGCCCAACAGAAAGAGGCCAGTTTGGGTGCCTCATCCTGTCATGTGCCATTTGGCCCTTTGGAAACCCTGTTAATTAAATCTCAGTTTGATTTTAATTACGCCAAAGGTTGCCGTAATTAGAAATTCTGAAGATAATTAACCCAACAGGTGGCAGCGGGGAGATAAGGGAATTCATAAAAGCACATAGGGCCTGACTCAAGATCAGAAGGAAGAACGGGAAGATAAATTATGCACAGCGTTCAGGTGGAAAGCGTCTCCAGTGATGCGAAAACGCCACCCATGCAGACCTATTACGTTTCCTGAAGGTTGCATTAACCCATAGATCGGGACGGGCAAATGTCAGAGTTTGGGGTGTACAGTGGCTCATAAGGAGACCTCAGCAGGCCATATCCCTCTCTGCACCCCCTGCCAAATAAACCCTAATTTTGTATTTCCCACCAATACCATTCAGGACCCAGACATGGACTATACTCATCCCTCCATATTTGCAGATTTGATATTTGTGGATTTGATTAATATGCTCTCTCTAGGAATCTCTAGGTCCTCCAGCACAACTCTGTGGTCAACTTTAACTAAAAGTCGCACTGAAAGACCTAGAGATTCCTAGAGAGAATCCTTTACTAGGCATTTGTAGCTCCTCCAATGTAGTTCTATGGTCAGAGTCTGTCGGACGTTGACCATAGTTGCACTGGAGGACCTAGAGATTCCTAGAGAGGTGTCCTCTCATTAAAAACATGGTGTTTTTGTTATTTGCGGTTTTTCCATATTCATGGGGCTCTTGTGCCTCTAACCCTAGCGAATATGGAAGGACAAGTGTATTTTAAAACAAGAAATGAACCAAACAAAACTCAAATGTCTCCCTTGGGTTCTAAAATGGGCCAAAGGCATGGCAAAGGAGATCCAAACATCCATAAAGGGCATTTGCAGTCATTTTGGTACAAAAACGGTATCTTCTGGGGCTCCAGAGGCTACAAATATGGCCTTGGAGGCTACATCCCTTCCCTTGCCTGAGATTCATGAAATGTCCCCCTCCTACACACAATAAAATTCGACCATTGACAAGTATAAGATTACTAAACCCAAAGCAGAAAGAACTAGGCAAGATCCTGAAGTGTAAAGATATATCATGGAAGGCTAAAACTGGGATTGTCCATTTCCAATTCCTATGTATGGTTGTAAAGGCAGTGAAGAAAGCAGATAGGAAGAGAATCAACTCATGTGAAATATGGTGCTGGAGAAGAGTTCTGCAGATACCACAAATAAATGGGTCCTAGTGCAAATTAAGCCTGAACTTTCCCTAGAAGCCAAAAAGCACAACCACTTGCTTACACATGCAGAAGCCATTCATGGACATCTAGCTAATGCTTAACCACTGCAAGTAAAAAAAAACACCTTAGATGATGTTCTGGAAGTCACTCGAAGAGATCAGTCAGCTGATCCCAACCAAGCTTCTCCTGATTCCTGCTTTATAGCCTATTTTTTTAAAGGTCACAAAATGATCTCTATAAACTCTAGAGCAGCGGTGGGAAATAGGCCGCCTGTGGCCACATGCATTCCTCAACTGTATTCAAGGCCTCCGCCGCCGAAGCTTCTGACTGTTGAAAGTGCCAGACCGCCAAAATCCAATGCCATTGTCAAAAGGAGATTTTCTCCTCCTTTCTTGCCATTCCAAACAGGAGGGAAACACTTTGTCTCGGAGCTTCATGGTAAAGAAAAGTGGCCTGATACTTTAGTGGACTAAAGTTACTTTGCTGGACTAAAATGCCAAGAATCCTTCTGCCTGTTTGGAGGTTGGAAGACTTCCAGAACCTTAGTCCAGCAGAGCAGAAGCCAGCATGGAAAGTTGAGCTTGGGTTGGGTTGGGTTGGGTCATCCAGAATGGCCACCATCTAGCAGAAGAATTACCTGTTCTCACACAGCAGAGGCGGATGAATCTGCCCTTCCAGGGTGCTGAACCTATTTCATGGCTGGACTTCAACACTTTGGATTGCTCCTTTGACATTCAAACTAAAACCTGGACTAGTTTTACCGTCCCACTGACATGGAAGCCCCCGTTCTTAAGCCTACTACAATTAAGGATTGCAAGGCAATATTACCTTTTAGGACTACAGGTCCCTCAATCCCCTGGAGGAACTCTCAAAGGTAATGGCTGAGATACTATATGAAGTGTTCCCTGTCCTCCCCAGGAGGAGGATGGTTATGACCATTTGCTGGCCTGGCCAGGGAAGAAAGGGGGAGAAGACCCCAAAAAGGAAGACTCTACTGGTCTGGGCTACCAGGTGAAGAAAAAGAAATATGGTGTCCCTCCATACACTTCTCCTTTCAGCCTAGATCAGCAGCTTTTTACTCCTTGAGTCACCTTGTCCTCCCTCCCTTGGGAATTAGCAGTGACACTTTTCAGGGCTTGGCAGAGATGTTTATGGGGTGAAAAGGGCTAGAGAATAGCCCCCCCCCATGTCCCATCCATGGTGTAAACCACTAAAAGGATTTCAACCAATGTCTCCAAGCTCTGGTAATGTTGACTTGACTTGACTTGACTTGACTCGATTCTGAGGCATTCTCACTGGGAGAACTTCATGCCTAGCCTTACTATCTTCTGCAAATATGCTTACAACCATTCTCAGTTTAAAATAATGGTATTACAACAGTATCTCCTCTGTGAATTCACCTGGATCAGCTGGTGCATAATGTGTAACTTTGTGACCCACAAAAGGACTTACATATCTTCCTCACGGAGCATTAGCTAGGCTAGGCCGTAATGGCCAAGATAATCTCATTAGCTTTCATGTATCTTTAGACCACCTACTAAACCATTTCAACCTGCCAATGAAAGCTTTCACCCTCTGAGACCATTAGCATGAAAAGATAATCAAAGTCTCCCTTTAGGCCTCCATCCTTTCACCTTTACAGAGGATAGGCTTCTACTTAAGGGGTTGTCAGGAGGCACTTCTCTTCTTGAAGTTCTCCTCTGTGTGAACCAGTCTGAGCTGAGGTTAAAGATAAGGAGTTATAAGAAGGGAGAGTAAATGACCATCTACACTTAATATCCAGAGAGCAAACCAGGCAATCAAACAACTCATGGAGTTATAGCCTTCACCTCTAGGGTGAGATGGGTGGCATTTCTGCATCATCATCATCATCATCCCATCAACAACCACAGAACTGTAAAATTGTAGGGTTGGAAGAGATCTTTAGGGCCATCTAATCAAGTCCCAGAGGGGCAGCATGGTCTAGTGGTTTGAGTGGGTGTAGTGGAGACCAGAGTTTGAATCCCAGTTTGGCCATGGAAACCCACTGGGCATCTTGACCATATCACACTCTCTCAGCTTCAGAAGATGGCAATGGCAAACCCTTTGCGAACAAATCCTGCCAAGAAAACCCCATGATAGGTTTGCCTTAGGGTCACTCTAAGTTGGAAATGACTTGAAGGCACATAACAGAAACAACAACCAACTCCCTGACAAAGCAGGAAGCCCACAGCCAAAGCACCTAGATTGAAGGATGGATGGTTGGATGGATGGACATAAGGTGTGTGACCTTGGGTGAGTTACACACTCTCAGCCTCAGAAAACCCCATTATCATTCACCTTAGGGTCACCATAAGTCAGAAACAGCCTAAAGGCACACAGCAACAGCAACAAACACCGCTGGACAGCTGTTAACATTTGGCTGTGAAGCTGACAAGGCCCATCTCTCTGGAAGCAGAGGCCATCCACACAACAGCATCCCTCTGTCTAATGGCAGGGCCAGCCCTATTCAGCACAGAGAACTTGTCATACAACATGAAATTGAGAAACTGGGGACATCTCTTTCATTTTCCTGTTGACAACCACAAGGAAGGGGATTTATCCGAGATGCCCTAATAAAATTGCAGGACTTTCACAAGGTCCAGAAAATCTCCTTCCAGGGAAAGATGCGCACATAGAGCTGCTATTTGCTGAAGGTATTGGGCATCTTTGAAGTAAGGAGAGGATTGAGAAAACTCTTCTTCTGTGGTTTGAAGATGGCTCTATTTAATCCTGGCCCTTCTCAATGGATCCCATTTCTTTGTGTAAATCATTTTTGTTCCCTACAGGGGAATTGAGATGACCTTTCCTCCATGCAATAAAATGTTTGACTAACCAACTGAGTGAGGAACTGTTTCGGCTGCTCTCAAAGGACAAGGCAACTGTATGGGTTACTCACTGCAGCCATTTGTAAACACAGTCAGTTTGCTAAGCTGGCCCTCCCAGGAGATCTGGGTCTACAAAGGCTTCTATTAAGGGTTTCTGGCCCAATTTTTTGTGTGATGTCATCCTTTCCAAGCTCCTGAAGTGAGCTCTATATTTGATTTCTCAAAGATGCTTTGGGCTCTGTGTCAAAAAAAAAAAAAATCCCATACAAAGTGTCATTCTTTGCCACTGCAAAAAATGAAGAAGGGCGAGCATCCCAAATGCTTAACATTTATGAGTTTGCAATACACAAGTTGCAATTCAGTAGCTGCAATTTCTTACAAATGACCCGGGAGTGCAGGAATGGAAGGATGAGAAGGCTGGGAGCAGACACACAAAGGGATTGCAGGAACTGAGACAGTTGGAAGCATTCACACTGGGGTTCCTTATACTGTATTTGCTTAGTTGTCATTCCCTCGGTAACTTTGGCCACCACCACTCTGCAGAATTAAAGCACTTTGACACTGCTTTACATGTCATGGCTCCATCTGACAGAATCCTGGGATTTGTAGTTTTGTTCTTGTTGTGGCACTGAGAGAGAAGGCCAAGTATCTCACAAACTACAGACCCAATGATCCCATAGCATTGAGCCTTGGCAATTAAAGCGATGCCAAACTGCATTTGGTTCTGCAATGTAGATGCACCCTTTGCCTGCCCCATTTTCTTTGGCTACCTAAACTGTCACTGTTACCTCTTCTTCTTTTTGTCTATGGCTGCCAACATTTACAGTGCCTTTAACAGTTGCCTGATGCGCAGAAACCAGCCAGGCAACCACATTATTCCCATGCCAAAAGGAGCATTGTATGCCAAGTCAGTAAATGCCGGCCAGCCTCTTATCTGGGAATCATTTAAGGGAGGCAGTCAAACCTTGAGCTTTGCCTATTATCAGTTGCTAGCTAAAAAGCTCCTCGCTTTAGCAATTAACTCAAGGTCGGGTTTGGAGAGTGTTGTTTTTTGAGGCTGAATCTAGTGTTCCTTATTAGAGTAGCACAAAGACTGGAATCATACAATTATAGAGTTGGAAGGGACCCTCAAGGACCATTTACTCCAACCCTTGACTACAAGGACCTACCCAACCTACAGATCCTCAGCCGTTGGCTTTTTCTTTATCTCAGCCCCACAACCATTGCAGACCTGGCTGGTGAGGACTCCAGAGAGAGCCTCCTCGCTGTTCTCTATTCACATGGGGTGCATCTACACTGTAGAAATAATGTGGTTTGACACCACTTTAACTGCCATGGGTCCCTCCTACAGAATCCTAAGGTTCGTAGCTGTGAGAGGCATCAACATGTTTTGGCAGAGAAGGCTAGAGACCTTCTAAAAGTACAAATCCCAGGATTCCTTGGGAACTGAGTCTGTTTTGAGAGGTTCTGGCTGGATGGATGGATGTGATGATTATTTATGTAGCATGATCAACATTCATAAAGACTGGGCAAGTCGTAAGAAAAAGCATGTCCCTGCTGTGCTGAGGAGTTTCCACTCTTGAATCCTCCAGAGAGCAGACAATAAAAGCAAAGGAGGAAGGTAAAGGAAGGGAGATCTGCTGAGTCTAGCGACGCCACGTACTTTGGCTTTAAAAAAATCCCCTCCTATCAATGACTGATAAGGTTATCTGGGATTCCCTCTTTGTTAAGAAATACCAGGTTGTAAGGGCAGCCCTGGCTTGATGTGGTGTTTGCTGAAAGAAGGGCTTAATTCCTGATGTGCTCTCATGCTCCAAATGCTCCTCATAAGAGGACTGACACAAATGTGAGGGCAAGACAACTACCGAGACAACCATGCGAGCATCAAAGGAGCTACATACACATCACAAGTGACTACAAAAACCATCTGTGATAGTACTGTCTTGAAGTCAGATAAATCTAGGATTTGGGTTTTAAAAACTTTCTATGGGGTGGGCATGAGGGCATTCTGTAGCTCTTTATACGGTCCACCAAAGGTTTTGGAACAGTTAATTCACACATTAGAAGAACATACATCATATGGTCATCTACCCCAGCCCATGTACATATCAGAAATCAATTGCTGATTCACACATATGTGGTCCAGTGTTCAATGAGCATGGGCAACAATCCATTGTGAAATCACAAAGTGCAATCCCCAAACACAATGTATAGGGAAAATGTGCATTCACACACTACTTTGTAAATGCAAAGTTAAAACAATACTCTGTGCACTTCAATGCACTACCAGATGTGCAGTGGTCTTGAGTGTCCAACTGTGCTTATGCCAATGTCAGCAAGTTACAGCTGTTGCGCATTGTTCAAAAAATCAATATGCATGCATAGCACAACTCACACCTGCATGTCACCAACATATGTCACCAGCCAGCCATATTAGGTTACAGTGCAAGCAAGGCTGGGCCTCTTACTGGGTACAGTAAGGTGTCTACCAAGGGATTCAATTCCCTAAAAGCACCAGATCCCAAACAACGAAACAAAACTCCAGTGTGCCTTGAAGATGTCTATGATGACCCTATCATGGGTTTTCAGGTCAAGCTTTCTTCAGTGAAGGCTCACCATTGCCTTCCTCTGAAGCTGAGATAGTATGACTTGCCCAAGGTTTCCATGAAAGAGCAGGGGTTTGAACTCTGGTCTCGCAGAGTCCTAGCCCAGCATTCCAACTACTACAGTATGCTGGGTCTCAAGATTCCAGATGAGGTTTGCCATTGCTTTCCCCTGAGGCTGAGAGAGTATGACTTGCCCAAGGTCACCCAGTGCATTTCATGGCTAAGTCTTCTGGTCTTCTGGGGCTCAAACAACACAGAAACCACTGCACCACAAAGGCTGGATATAAATTTCTTTAATTAATTAATTAATTAATTATGAATTAATTCATTTTAGAACTCTATACAGTAAACAGTTATGCTTTCATCTCAGGTGTTAAAATAATCAGTTCTTCTAGCAGACCAGGGAGAACACATTAAATGCAACCCTGCAGCCTCTTTGCAGCCATCACCCATAAGAGAAGACATTGTAGTGTCCAAGCAAATAGCTCTATCCAGCTATTGTGACCATTTCAGTTCAGCAAATGATCGTGTTATTTGCCATAGCCTGAGCCAATTCAACCTGAGTCAATTATAGACTCTGCAATTATCCCACGACTGCAGGTTTTAAGATATGCGGCAGTTGGTCCATGACCGGTCTGGCAGTAGGTAAACCTTGGAGCATCTATGTCCGCAAATGAATGTTCTAAGATTTGGTGATGACCTATGGTCCTTTGATTACTATTGTAAAATAAGCTTTATTGACAATTCAGTTTATAAAAATATCAGACAGAACACTTATAAAATAAACAAAATGAAATCGACTACAAAAGATGACCTATGCTTGTAAGCAAATAAATATGGACCAAATGGAGTCACTCCATCTTTTTTTGTATGTGCCCATGTGTACACACACACACACACACACAAATCCAGCAATGCATCGCAATGCAGCCTTGTCAGTTAAAGTGGTACCAAAGTGCTATAATAGCATAGTGAGGAATATAAAATGATTCAAGTGCTGATTCATGATACTGTGATATTCCTTAATATGCCATTATAGCACTTTAATACCACTTTAACTGGCACGGCTGCATTGCTATGGCATCCTGGGTTTTGGTGTTTCATGAAGTACTTAGAAGTCTCTGCCAGGGAGATCTAATGCTGTAATTCCAGGGAATGGATTACAGAATCTGAAGCATCTTCCCAAACTACAATTCCCAGAATTCTATACAATGGAGTCACGGCAGTTCAATTGCTATGAAACTGCGGCAATTGTGCAATGTGGCTATTGAGGAAAGGAACAAATTGCTAGTAACTAATTTGTAACTAGTTATTTTCCAGCTCTGATCCTTACTAAAGGGTAGGATTCTAGTCTCCAAGGAGATCCCACTGACGGTTTGCCTAGCTCCCTCTGGGAAAGTCTGTTGCTAGCTGCGAAGTAAGCGCCATCTCCTGTTTCTTTATTCTCTCAGACATCATGTGTTTGGGGAAATGTAGGCCAGCTGTGTCTATCTCCCAGCCCTGGATCTGTCTACAACATAGATTTTTAACTCTTAGAACCTGGAAACGCCAGCAAAGTCAAACTCTATCCCCATGAGAAAGCGTATATTCTCTTCTATTCTAAATGCTCTGATTTACAAAACAGAAACTGAATTTTCTTGGGCTATACGTACAACCTTCATATCTGCAAAGGACACATTTGCAGACTTAATGTTGGAAACGTGAAACCAAAGATAATAGTGAACCCTATTGAAATCAATGACTTCTGGCAGAAGTCAACCATAGAGTCAGGCTGGAGGACCTCGAGAGAAGACCTCTCTAGGCATTTCTAGATCCTCCAGCGCAACTCTATGGTCAACTTCTACTGGAAGCATTCCACAGAACTGCACTGGAGGACTTACAAAATTTAAAGGACCTTGGATAGCGCCTTTAAGTATCATACTAATATCCAAAGAAACAACCGTGTTAGTCTCTAGAATCACTATGCAGAGAGATCTTGTAGCACCTTCAAGCTTTCATAGACTTAAGTCTACTTCCTCAGATGCATTTGGAGATATCTGATGCATCTGAGGAAGTAGACTTAACTCTATGGAAGTTCATGCTGCCAACCTCTTTCTTTCAGTTAGTCTCAAAGGTGCTACAAGATCTGTCTACATACTAACATCCAGAGTGGACCCACCATGAAAGCCATCAGCTGCCACAACCCACCACAAAGGGAAGCAAAGATAGGTGCCAAGGCTCTTGCTAGCAGACTGTATGGATTGGAGAACTTGAGGAAATTGCTCTTTGGAGATTACGACCAAGATCTTGCATCAAACAGGCACCCTACCCATGCAGGTCCAAGTCTGCTCCCCACATACATCTTTCTTTTCTTGGATGAGGGACAAGGGGCTATCCTCTAGCCCAGCGGTTCCCAAACTTTGGTCTGGCAGATTTTTAGACTTCAGCTCCCAGAATTCCTGACTGTTGGCAAAGCTGGCTGAGGCATCTGGGAGTTGAAGTCCAAAACACCTGGAGGACAAAAGTTTGGGAATCACTTTCCTCCCCACCCAAAAACCTCCCTCTGCCACTGCTGTCAAAACACCTCTGAAGAAACCTGCCAAGAAAACCCCTTAAGATCGCCATAAGTCAGTAATGACTTGAAGTCACACAAGAACAACAACTGTGTGCACAGTCCACAAAGGAAAAGATGCAATGAATCTGTGCATATGTCCATGTGTGTGTGTGGATGAACACTTAGCATTTAGGAATCACTCCTGGAATTATGAATCATCCTTTGATGGGAATTTTTCTGCACAATTCAGGCCACGGAGAAACAAAACTGCCACCTGGCTGCTGGCATGCAAGGCTATCTGCTCCGGCCATGCTTTACGTTACCAACACAAAGCCAAGCAAGGTGGTTTCCCATTACCTCTGCCCATCTCCAAAGCTCACACAGGGCTGGGACCCGATGCTATGAAATTACATCTCTTTCATGTTCTTGTTGTGGTTTGGGCAGCTTTGCTTTGGGTTACACCATGACCCAAACTCTCTTCCAGACGTGTAGCTTAAAACGACGGGGAGAAAGGTAACCCGACACATCGGAAACCCTACCTGGGTAAAGAAATAGGACCTTGCATTGAGGATTGGGCCTCCCATCAGGCAGAGGGAAGCAAACACAAGGAGGGAGCAAAGTATGTCTCCCAGCTGTTTCTCCTAAACCCTACAGTGAAATGTCTATGGCAAAAGCAGCGCACTGCATCCTCTCCCATGTTCTTCCTCAATTTTTGCCATCTTGACCAGACTCTGATGTTGCTTGACAAATGTTATTCTCATCTATAAAGCGTTGGAGGCTATAGTCTCCCAAGTCTCGCTCTGACATCCTGACCACTAGAATACACAGACTCCCATTGTGGTTGTCCTATCTGCTATGAACTAGCCTTGCTTTCTATTCTAGATCTCCCCTTTTTAAAGGTTTGTTTCCTCCCTCCCTCCCAAGAGAATACCTGCACAGTTCAGGCAATGGATTGTCTCCTACCTCTGCACTGAAACAATGGTTTACCCTGTCGGTCTCTTGGAAAAGATGAAATTTCATCTCCGGGATCCCATGCCACATCTCTTTGAAGAGAAAGAAGCAACACAACACCTGAGTAAGCCTCTTGCCCTTCTCTTCCCTTGCAGGAGGGATATGATTTGAAACAGTACAGTTTCCCTCCCCCCTTCCAAAAAAAAAAAAAAAGTGCCAAGCCTAACTTTAAAAGACTGGATCAAAGTTCAGCATAAAGGGAGAGGAAGCGCACAAGCCTGAACCGCAGGATTATTGCAGCGTGATGTAAATAACCTTGTTACGGAAGTGGGGAAAAGCATTGCTTACATGACAGGTGGAGATGTAGAGGCATTATGGGCTTCTGCAGAACAGGTCAAAACACTGCCCGTTTCAAGGGATGTTGGAGGAGCAAATGTAAAACACTTGTTTAGCAAAGTAGAGGCAGGAACGGGCGGCTTCGGCCAAAATTGGCTGCATGGAGCCTCTTTCTAGGCATACCACAAGCTACAGAACCTAAGGAACTTGGGGTGCAGGGATTATTCTGCTGCTGGAAAAAGATATATATTCCACTATTACAGATCCAACTAAATAGTCCTATTAAAATTACTGATAAATATAAGCTCAGATTATTATATGGTTAGATGTCTTATTGCTCAAAAAATCCATAAACAGTTCCTAGTCTTTCAAAAAGCCTTCAGTTGGTTTACCATGTAGAACCACATTAATTTGTCCATTTCAGCTAACTCAACAACCTTAACAATCCATTCTTCTGTTGTCAGTGCTTTAGTCCATTTCCAAGATTGATCTTTTGTATGTTTGAAGAATATTGTATTTTAATCTGTAACAGCCAACATGGCACAGTAGTTTGAGTGTTGGACTACAGTTCTGGAAACCAGGGTTTGCTTCCCACTTGGCCATGAAACCCATTTGGGAAAGTCACACACTCTCAGCCTCAGAGGAAGACCATGGCAAAGTCCCTCTGAACAAACCTTGCCAAGATAACCCCATGATAAGTTCACCCTAGGGTTGCCATAAGTCAGAAATGACTTGAAGGCACACCAGACACACAAGCATTTTAATTTGAAGCCCACTTTGTGGAAGAAGGAAGGGTAGAAATAAAGCTAAGATGTGGAGAAGGATGAAGTAGAAGAGGTAGAGAAGAATTGGGGAAAGAGACTATCTGGACGTGGCAGATTTTGGAATCCTGTTGGTGACAGACCCAGGCATAAGATGCACTGTTTATGTGGAGCAACTTTTCTGGTCAATAAGGAATGGATGTATCCAAATGATGGTGGCGGGAATGGAGTTTCACATATGGAACCATTTCAGATGTTTTAGATGCACCTAGAATAATTTGCCAGTGTCCCTTGCACATGGCACAATGAAGTGACAGCTATCAGCATTTCCCACTCAATGGTGGTTCTGCACAAGGACTTCATCATGCTAACATAGCATAACTCCACTGTTGGGTATTTATGCAACACTGAGACCATGCATGACCATGGCTCTTGTCTGTCTTTTCTTCCCATCATTTTAAGACCCCCCAAAAAGTGCAGCTTAATATAAGGCACCTACAGGATTCCAGCCACCGGCTGCTTTTAAATATCATGGTAAACCATGGCTCCTCATAACAGGACAATGAAACCTGTGGCAAAGGTTATTATGCACCCCACATATAAGAATATATAATTCAACCTAACACTCTTCATCAGCAGCTTCATCCAGAACAACGTTGCCAGAGTGATATTAAATGTCCAAAGGGCTGGCAGCACACAGCCTGCACATTTTTCTGCCAAGTTTTCAGATTTCATAACTAGACAGGGGAGGTCAGCCCACACCACCAAGAAGCCTTGCGCAAAAGATAAACCCATGGCACCAGATTTCTTCAGCAAGGGATGCTCCCTCTATTTGTTGAAAGGCATCCAAGACATTGATTGCAATTGTGTGCTTTGCTCAGTTGTGTTAAGTCATGCAATTGCTTTGTTACACCTATTTTTCTACAGCGTCAACCCAATGGGGCAAAATGGCTAAGGGCTGGCTGAGATGACACTAGGCCAGCTGACATTGTGCTGCATCCAAATCACTCCCAGTCTATGTTTAGCCTATCTTTACAACAGGACCATGGCTGCATCCCTTGGACTGGAGGAAGGTTAGAGGTGAAAGAACTCATCTCTTCCTTGCTTCTAACTCTTCTTTGGATCTTTTTGCTGAGAGATCTCCTTTTGCCTTTCTGCCAGCAGATCAGCTCTGCTAACAGATGACACTGCTGGCCAGGATCAGCCGGCAAAACATTTCTCCGATAAGAAAAAGACCCTGTTCCTCCATTGTACCGTGCCTTTTCTGCCCCTTTCTTGGGCTCTTTGGCTGACAGAGGTTCAAACTATACTATTGGCAGACTATTCTGTTGGCAGATCTCTGAGATCAACTGGCAGAAAATGGTTCCGATGCAGAAGGACATTGCTGCTGTTGGAACAGGCTTGCATCTAATTCTAACCCCTTACTTTCATCAAATCAGGATGATTGCATTTCCCATTTCTTTGTTCCAATTCTGTATTAATAAACTTGAAGACACTGTATTTTGCTTAGCTTCTGATTTTTGTATTATGGTTATAGGAATCTGGGCAAACTCCTTGTGGGTCCATGTGTTTTTCTGTTCCAGGTGGGACTCAAAGGAAGAGAGTGGAAGCTTTTGCTCCCGTTGTTTTTATTAACTTTGGCTTGCTGTGTTGTCTGGATCTGATAAACCTTGGTTACTCTTAACTGTGGTTTACTTGACACCAACCAGCCTGAGGCCATAACACTAAACTGTGGTTAAGTGAATTTGCAAGTGAATGTTTATCACCTTCTCCTTACAGCATCAGAAAAAGAGGTGAGCAGAAAGCATGATGTATTCCTATCACACCAAACCATAGTTTGTTACTGGGTGGGAACTGTAAGAGCCACGGGTTGAAAATGGCCTGTGAAGGGTCTTCTCTGCTTGTGTTCTCAATCTGAATTGTTGTTGTTTGTTTTAAATAATATTAATTTAAAAATCAGATGAAATTGACATCTAGAGCAGCTGTTTTGGCCCTTCCAAGCCTCAAAAGAACAAAAAAAATCAACCAGAAAAATAGAGTAAACTTTTAATCACCTAAAAATTCATTTTAAGTCCCATTGCTTTCCATTGAGGGAATGGGAGAGTCAAAAATCCTTGCAACCAATCCTTACAACATGCCCATCCCTGGCTTAGTACGATGTCCAAACAAAGACATTGAAACGGTGGCATGGGTCTTTGGTTTTAGGTGGGAACAAAACCTGAAGAGTAAGGAGGCATTCGGGGCTAATTGGACTTTGTTCAGTATCAGTGCAACTGTGTTTACCCACACAACGTTGTTTGTACAAGTCTTTCTTTGAACCTTCAAGTTAAGAGTTGGAAAATGCTTGCTGTTTGACTAAGGGGGACTCTGCCAGAATGAGTTGTCTGTAAGATCTCTGAAGCAGCGTTAAAGTCTCTGCACTTTTAGACAACAGAGAATTAGGTCTGGGAAATTCATTTCTCCTTCTCTCTCGATCCCTTGATCTCTATCTCTTTCTCCATCCCCCCATCAAGGGACTACAATGATGACCATTGGCTTGCCAATGGTTAGTACATCCATGGGAGACCGTCCACTCCAAGGAATTTCAGATGCTGCAGGCTGTATGTTAGAAAAGGAATTGGGAAACCATCTCTGACTATTCCTTTCCTAAGAAAACCCTAGGAAACCCACAGGGTCAGCAAAAGTCAACAGGAGACTCGAAGGCGCATGCATACATGCACACAACCTTTTCCCAGTCTAGGACTCAACATGAACATTTTTGTGGGCTTTTCGGGCTCTGTGGCCATGTTCTAGAAGAGTTTATTCCTGACGTTTCGCCAACATCTGTGGCTGGCATCTTCAGAGAAGATGATCAGAGATCTCTGTCTTTCTCTGCAGATGCCAGCCACAGATCATGGCAAAACGTAAGGAATAAACTCTTCTAGAACATGGCCACAGAGCCCGAAAAACCCACAAAGAAACTATGGATGCCGGCCATGAAAGCCTTCAACTTCACATTCAAAACAGAGCTTTAAAATCTACATCATACAAAAGGTAAAATAAAATTAAACTCTCAATTTAAAAGCAGTTAAAAGGAAAACTACTTTAAAAAGAACAAGAACAAATACGACCAACGCAGAACATGAAAAAAGGTTTCAAAGCCCTGCCAGAAACAGAAACGTCTTCATCTGCCTGTCAAAGGATAGCAAAGAGGATGCTGGTCTAACCTGCCTCACAAAAGCACAAATCCCAGGATTCTGTAGGGCAGATCCACTGCTGATAAATTGGGGTCAGATTGCATTATTTCTACAGTGTAGATGCACCTGATGTCTCCATTCCCTGCCCACACTATTCTTCAGTGGAAGCATAGCAGTTGTTAAGTCTGGAGCATATTACCATCCAAACCCTCTTGGATGGGGAGATAAGAGATATGATTCCATATTTTTTTGGGGGGGGGGATTGTTCTGTTTCTCTCTCTTTCTCAGTTTTGTTCTCCGTTTCAGTACCATGGCAACCGACAGCTTAAACCACCGGATCAGGTCATGGTAACCACATCTCCTCCTGGGTGCATCCGAAGGGTGTTATGTGCCTCCTATCAACATTATTCGTGTCTGCATGCATTTCTGCAGATCTCAAGTCCATCCCTCACACAAGGACCCACAACAGCTCAAAATATATAGATCTCAGTACCAGCTGATGGTTTCCAGTTGGGCACACTGGTTGGGGGATTCTGGGAGTGGTAGTCCCCAAAACTAATTTTTCCAAGCTCTACCTATCACTCAGAAACCTACTTGGGTCTCCTGTGGTTCTAGTTGTCAAGGAATATACCTTAGGGATGAAAATTCGGACCATGCTTTGTGGGTCAGAAGGACCAGGTACTACATGAAGACAAGCAAGATGTCAAAATCAGATTCCACAACACAACCAACAACTCACAACTCTCTGAAGATGCCACCCACAGATGCAGCTGAAACGTCAGGAATACACTCTTCTAGAACATGACCACACCACTCGAAAAATCCACAAGACACTAACTCACACAATGTTTGGGTTCCTTGTCTTCCCGCGACGCAGGCCATACGTTTGTTCTGGCTATTGGTACCTGTGACCTGGAGCTTAACTGTACTATTGCCAATAAGCTATAGTTGATGCTATGTCCAGAACAGAGCAGTTACTTACATTCTTGTTCTAGTTGTTGCTGTTGTTGCTGTTGTGTGCCTCCAAGTCATTTCCAACTTGGTTACCCCACGGTGAACCTATCATGGGGTTTTCTTGGCAAGATTTGTTCAGAAGAGATTTGCCATTGCCTTCCTCTGAAGCTGAGAGCATGTGACTTGGACAAGGTCACCCAGTGGGTTTCATGGCTGAGCTCTGATTCGAACCCTGGTCTCCAGAGTCATAGCCTAACACTCAAGCCACTACACCATGCTGGCTCCCTTGTTCTAGAATCTTCCTGAATTAAATAAAAGTGTTCTTCAGTAGAGGCACACTGGTCTAGTGTCTCTCTAAAACAGAGGCTCCCAACCTTTGATCCTCCAGCTGTTTTGGACTTCAACACCCAGAAGCCTTTGCCAGCATGGCCAATGATGAGGGAGTCTGGGAGCTGAAGTCAAAAACATCTGGAGGACCAGAAGTTGAGAACCACTGCTCTAAAACAACCTGACAGTGTTATTGCTGGGATGCCCAAGCCTCAGGCTACAGACATCCTTGGCCTCATCTGCACTAGCAGAATTAATGTAGTTTGGCACCACTTGAACAGTCATGGCTCAATACTATGGGATCTTGGGGTTTGTAGTTTGTTGTGGCACCAGAGCTCTCGGACAGAGAAGGCTACATCTCTCACAAAATGACAAATCCCAGAATCCCATAGCACTGAGCTATGGAGATATGCTTGGAACATCTTGTTCTTAACCTCCATGGTGACCCTATGAATGAGAGACCTCCAATCCTCAACTGCCCTGCCCAGCTCTTGCAGATTCAGGGCTTTTCTGATTGAATCTATCCAGGAGTCTTCCTCTTTTTTTATTCAGATTCCCCCAAGCATTATTTATTGCCTCCTCTAGTGAGTCCTTTCTTCTCATAACATGGCCAAAGTATGACAATCTTTGCTTTTGGACCAGATTTGCTCTAGGACCCATTCATTGGTCTCTTTGAAAGTCCGCCATACTCTTCTCCAGCACCACATCTCAAATGAGTTGATCCTCTCCCTATCTACTTTCTTCACTGTCCAGCTCTCACAATCATACATAGAAATGAGAAATACAACGGCATGGACCTTCCTAACGTTAGTATTCAGTGGTACATCTTTATATTTCAGGATCTTGTCTAGCATTCCTTCATAGCTGCCCTTCCAAGTCCAAGTCTTCTTCTAACGTCGCGACTGCAGTCTCTGCTCTGATTGATGACAGAGCCCAAGGATGGAACATCTTTGACTATTTCAATGTCTTCATCATCTACTTTAAAATAATGCAGATCGTCTGCGGTTGCTATTTTGGGGTTTTTTGAATGTTCGTCTGTAAACCCACCTTTGTGCTTTCTGCCTGGACTTTCGTCAAGAACCGATGACAAAGTTGTTTGGAGTTACAACTTTGTAATCAGACAAGCGACGGTGTGTTTGGGGGCGAAATCCAGGGCCATACGTGGGGATCTGCTTTAGCTGTTGGCATAAAAAGTGGTATCAGCAGGACGCAGTGTACTGAAACTTCAACTCCATCACTCTAAGTGGAATCTGGGGAGTTCTGTGCCGGAGTAATTAATCTGGAAGGGACAGGTTCATTATCTGGTCTCCGAATGGGAAGAAAGGCAATAGATTCAGTGCTCACAAAGGCAGAGCGGCCTCCCCTAACCCAGTGCCCTCCAATGTGTTTGACTACAGCTCCCATCATCCCAAACCAACATGGCTCAGGGGGATGGACATCGTAGTCTAACACATCTATAAGGCACACTACACATAGTACTAGCATGACTCTGCGGTGTCTTGTCCTCCATTGTGGTTTGGGCATCTGGTCACCCTGAATGGGCAAGATTTCTAGCAGAGGATGCTACGTTCCTCACCCAAATTCCATATGATGGACTCAATAGCCAGCTGGGACTGAGGTGATGATAGCTAAAGAGGAGGCCAGCTGGCCAAACCAGCAGCATGGCTCCCTGCTTGCCAAGACTTCAAGGAAGCATTGATGACTTCCACAACTATCCCCAGCCACATTAAGGATGTAACCAAGATGAGGACCTGACGTATATTAAATGCCTGTTTTCGAAAGGAACAAATAAGGACACATACACGAAGGCACTGTTACAACTGTTAAAATATTCATGCGCCAAGTGGCGTGTCTGATACCAGTCGCTGTGCTTAACTCAGGCAACCTGAGCACAATGCACGACATATGGTCTCTAGGCCATAGAAGTTAAAACAGTGTTCTAACCCCTTCCTCACTTGCTTTATGGATTGATTAGTTGGTTGATTATTGACTACAGAGCATTCATCACTCATAGGAACTATACCAGTGTATACCTGGTTGCATTGGAAATTTTATTTTTGCTCATCCACCAAAACATTCAAGGCTTTGTGCATGATTTTTGTCCTTATTCAGCTTTCCCAATCTATTGGGGCAGGTTAGGCTTTGAGAGATTTAATTTTTTATCATTGAAAACATTTTTAATGATTTTGAAAGGCTAAAATAAATGTATTCAGCAATTAATAAATTAAAATGCAAATTAATATATTGTTGCCACACTGCAGAATTAATGCAGTTTCACACTGTCGTGGCTCCATCCTATGGAAACATAGGATTGCAGTTTTTGTGGGGCACCAGCCCTCTTTGGCAAAGAAGGTTAGAGACCTTGTAAAATAACAAACCCCAGGATTCCAGAGGATGCAGCTACAGCAATTAAAGTGCTGTCAAACTGCACAATTTTTACAGTGTAGATGCACCCTGAGAAGCAAACATTATCAATGCAATCAAAAAGTCACCAAATTTTCCCTCTGCTACCTTTCAAAAGTGTTACGATTTTTGTGCATTGGGGAATTTGAAGAAGTGGGTTTCCAAACTTAGCGCACCTTTTTGGAGTGATGTTGATGGTAGTTTCTGGATTTCTTCTCAAAGAGGCTGGATAGGTACTTGCTAGTGATGCTTTGGCTGGAGATTGGAATTGATGGCCCATGGAGCGCCTTCCAACTCTATGATTCTATGATAAGCAACTGCCCGCATCACTTCCTTCAAAGTCTTCTTGTCCAAGATAGCCATTAAAGAGTCCAACTGGTCAAGCAACTATGCCAAGTTGTGAATTGTGGATACTCTCAGAATGGGAGCAAAATCCAAATTTGCTCATAGGACGGATCCAAGGTAGTTGCATGGCGCATTCTACAATGCACTGCATGGCACACACATGTGGAGTCTTAACGATATCCCGCCTTCTCCCCAAATGCAGGATCCCACCCAGGGCACATCAAAATGACAAACATGTTGCTAATCCTGAATTGTCCCATTGGGTGCACCCAGTTGCATTAGCAAACATCTCAAAGACCTTCCAGACAGCTGTTCGGGAGACTATTTAAATGCAGACTTTGACAATTGGCAGTAAACATTCCAATTTGGTTAAATTGGTTATGAAGATGAATTAGAGGGAGCATTAATCTTCATCGTTCCTTTCGCTCCTGCCATTTTCAATTTCTTGCTCATGACTGGTAGTTTTTAGCTCCATTTCGTAGCTCATATCCCTTCTTCTAACCCCACCCCAGCTCCAGAAAATAAAATCCTCGGCCTCTCGTCTTCAATGTACATGCACAGGCTTTCTCTTCACTTCCTCTTTCCACTAACATTTTCCAGATGCTCAAGCAATGTGTATGAAACACCCTTCTCCGGCTTTCTTCTAATGCGCAACTTTCATGTACAATTCTCTTCATGCCTACCAAGAGAGGATTCCAGGTCTACCGCTTCAGAAAAGACACGCTGGGTGCAACCCACCCAAAACTCCTCCAGTGGAAGACATTTCAAAAACCTAAATGTTCCTTCTCTTTCCTATATCCCCTCCTCACATATCCGTGCCACAGTCCTATTTCATATATACAATCGAACAGGTTTGTATTTATAGCAAGATATGGAAAGTATGGCATTTCCTCTTTGGCCACTGAAGAAGGCGAAAGCCTAAATGTTTTGATATGTATTTTTAAGTTCTGTTTGTTAATCGTGTCAATAAATACACAAACACACATCTACACATGCACACCAGTGGCCTTCCAATCTGTGAATTTGGCCATCAACAGATTGCCATGCCCCATATTATTCAACGGCGGTGATGTGAATGCGCACTGTTCATGTGGCCACCTTTGAATAATATGGGGCATGGTCATCCACATTTTTTAGCATCCACAGGGGACCCCAGAACCAAACCCTCACAGATACAGAGTACGTGTATGTATATATGTAAGAGTCATCATGGTGTAGTGGTTTGAGCATTGGGCTATGACTCCGGAGTCCAGGTTTCGATTCCCTGCTCAGCCATGGAAACCCACTTGGAGACCTTGGGCAAGTCACACTCTCTCAGAGGATGGCAGTGGCAAACCCCCTCTGAAGAAACTTGCCAAGAATCCCCCATGATAGGTTTGCCTTGGTGCCTTAGTAAGTCAGACAGACTTGAAAGCACACAACAACAACAACAATAACCTATGTGTATGTGTGTGTGTGGAAGGGAAAGAGAGAGAGAGAATGTGATATATTGTTTTGAGCATTGAACTACAACTCTGGAGACCAAGGTTCAATTCCCTGTTGAGCCATGGAAACTCACTAGGTGACTTTGGGTGAATCATACACTCTCAGCCCTAGAAAACCCTTGATAGGTTTGCTTCCAGGTCACCATAAGTTGAGAACAACTTGAAGGGACAGGGCTAGCTGTAGCTTGATTTCCTTTGGAAGAGAATCACTGGCCAGGTAAGGTGTTTCTATAATGTACCAAGTGAGGTACAGCTTGGTTTACAGGTTGACTGTCAACATGTACAGTCTAAAAATGCACTTATTCTGCTGAATTACACACTACATATATATAGTTTGGTGGCACAGTGGTTAAATGCCAGTCCTGCAGCCACAAGGTTGTGAGTTTGATCCCAGAAGGCTCCAAGGTTGACTCAACCTTCTATCCCTTTGTAGGTCGGTAAAATGAAGACCCGGCTTGTTTGGGGCAATTGGTTTGCAGATTGCAAACTGCTTAGAGCAGCGGTTCTCAACCTGTGGGTTGCAACTCCTTTGGGGTCAAATGACCCTTTCACAGGGGTCACCTAAGACCATTGGAAAACACATATTTCCGATGGTCTTAGGAACCGAGACACCGCAATTTTATGGTTGGAGGTCACCACAACATGAGGAACCGTATTAAAGGGTCGCAACATTAGGAAGGTCGAGAAGCCTTAGAGAGTGCTGAGCTCACTGATAAGTGGTATAGCAATGTAAATGCTATTGTAAATGCTATATGGAGTCTGTAATTCCACAGAATAAATGCATGTTTTAGACTATGCCTCCCAGAATCCCCCAGCCAGCTGGCCCAGGAATTTGGGCAGCTGTGGGTCCAAAAACGGAACTTCTCCAAGTTTTGCAGAAATTACCGGCCGGGGTCCCGAGAAAAGCCAGGATAAACCTGGATCTTCCTTGACAGTTCTGAAGGAGGCAGGGTTTCTAGGTTTCCCACCTGGACCATTGAAGGTGATGTCACCTCCATCTCAAAGAGAACTGCAGTTTGATGAGTCAGTCAAGGATGCAGACGCTGAAGAGAAAATGCCACATAAGCAGATGGGGGAAGAAAGAGCTCGGAGCTCCAGAAACTATATATTTGGGGCTGTCTATTGGAGAGTCTGGTGCTTTCCTGTGTGGCGTCTCCCACCTATGATCAACCTGTCCAGCTAGCTGTACATCACTTGGTACATTATAGAAAGAAAAGAAAACGGGGGTGATCTGGAGCATACAAAGGAAATCAATTTGTCCCTACTGTTAGCAAATATTTGGGAGAATGCATCAGTTCTGTAGGCTCTTTCCACTGAGCAAAACTATCTGTTTCATAGGAGGTCTTCTGAACTGATCTTAGGATGCATTTACTTTCACTTAAAAGCAGCCCAAATAGTATCAGAGCAACAGCACTAAGAGGAGTGTCGAAAACAGGTATAGTTAAAACATAGCCCTATAGATGTTGCTGGACTCCATGTCCCAGCAGCCTGAGCCAGCCTTGAATGATCATAGAAGCAGTGGCATGAGAACATCTAAATGGCCACATGTCACCCATCCCTGGTTTAAAGCTTTCTTCTCATGTTATTTTCCCAATGTAAATCTCACCACACAAAGACATACATACACACACTTTCTGCAGGAGATATCTACTGTTTTATCTTCTAGCAAAGCCATTCTGGGATGACAATTTCCCTTGTACAAACTGGAGGCATAGAGAAGATCTCTTAGTCCTAAAACATTGGATAAAATGCAACAGGTAACTATCAGCAACTCTTTGATATTTCTCACCTAGATGCTTCCAAGGATTTTAGATGATCCAGGATAGCCATTAATTCCAAATATAAACTGGTGTCTCTTTGGGTGGGTGTTTGAAGCTTACTGCATTACATACAAAACAAAGTTCATATCCACAGTTTCAATTCAATCATGTCATTCCAATTCAGTTGAAATGAATTCAGTTGGATACAGATCACCAATGCACATGTGTGCATGGATTAAAAAAAAACACCACAGAAAGTCACAAGCTTGACATTGTGATTTTAAGCCAAGGATGTTTTATGCATACATAAAACTGTACGAATACCCATAGAAATGTACAACTTGTCCCCTCATCACTATACACACAAGATGTGCATTTCCATGGGTATTCATACAGTCTATAAAAATCACTCCATGCATCTGATATAGTAGACCAAGTCCAAGAAAGCTTCTGCTACAACTTCTTTCATACAGTTATTCTCAAAGGTGCTACAAGACCTCTTTCCATGTTGATGTTCCATACTAATACATCTATGTCTCTGGAGACTAAGCCTAGTTTATTATGCTCCATTCCAGTTAAGATTTCTAGACTATATAACTAGACTAGAGAAAGCCAGCATGACATACTGGTTTGAGTGTTGGGCATGGCCTCTAGGAGTCTATGGTTCAAATCAGATCTTGTGCAAGTCACACTCTCTTAGCCTCAGAGGAAAGCAATGGCAAACCTCCTCTGAACAAATCTTACCAAGAAAACCCAATGATAGGAACACCTTAGGGTCATCAGAAGTCAACAATGACTTGAAGGCACACAACAACAACATGAGTATATCAAGAACTGGAAGGATTTCTTTGCTGAGACCTTGGGGTCTCTGGTGGACTGTAGACAGCTGAGCAAGGAAAGAAGAGACTGGATGAGCCCCAGCAGATTTGGGCCTAGAGTTATGCCAGAACACTTAACTGACAGACCTCCTGCCTTGGAAATAGTTTGATGTGAAGGTAAAGAAAGAGGTCAGTCTAAGTGAATCAAAGTCACTTGGAGCCAAAGAGTCAAAATGAAGAGATGTAAAAGCAAGAAAGGCAGCCAAGCCGGTGACTAAGAAGGATGGCAGACCGAAAGGACAGCGAACACAGAGATATTGTCATGGAAGGCTGAGAGGACACATCAGTCAAGAGGCGAGACAAGAACTTTGTCACTGTCAAGCCAGAGGAGAAAAACAAACTCCCGACTCCTTCCACAGACAACTAAGTGCCATGTGGCCCAATGGCTAAACTAGATAAGCACAGTCTCCCTACCTAACCCTCACCACTTACCACCTACTCTCTGTTTTTATTTACAGGAAGAACAATTAAATAAATCAACACTGTTGGCATGTCAATTGGAAATGCACCCCTAACTCTCAAAAGCTTCCAAATACCATGGACTGGGAGACTCTCAAAGCAGTAACTTCACTGTCATCCATGCAAGATGTTCTGGCAAAGTCTCAATAGATCAATTTTGTCTTGCAGGGACTAAATATGCATTTGGCAATTGTACCCCATAAAGGCAAAGGATACCTTCAAAGTATTTTATTGGTTCCTTATACAGTTGCTGGAGCATTTCACAGCCAGAATCCTGCTGGTGTCTTAGGCACAAATAAGTTTCCTTATAGAAGCCATTGAACATTATTTGTCCTTTGTGGAATATTTGCATATAATTTGAGATCAGAGAAGCAGACGTTGTGCACGTGGTGATACTGTGCATAGAGATGTGTATTTGTATTAATGTCCATTGTACCTTATGTATGGCACCTTTTCCACTGTGCACAGGTAGGCATTCTACATGACATATAAATCCACGTACATATTTGTTTATATATCCAGTTGCACATTTGGCATCTTTCTTCGGTTGCACAACATTGCTGTTCAACATAGGTTTGTGCACCACAACTGATGTGTAACTCCACATGCAAAGATATGCACTATGCAACCCCAACGCAAGAGGACCAGTGAACCAGTGGTAACGTGGCAAGCGTTGGAAGCTATAACCTGGGTTACACACTCACTAACAACTCAAGTCAACAACTCATAGTCACTAACAAGAGGCCTCCGCAGTTTGCTTTTGGCCACCTCCTTTCCTCTCTTCTGACTTAACTGAGTACAAACTACTTTTGCACTTTGAACTCAGTTTACAGCACTTGAAGTAAGCTGAGGACAATGGGGGAAAGGAGGAGGAGGAGGAGAGAGGAACAGGGACATTTTAAAAGCAGTTGAAAAAGATGGATGGCAGAGGATTAAATGGGACTGTCCGTGCCAAATTGGGACATTTGGAGGGTATGACCTCAGCAAAAATAACTTGGCTGGTTATGGTTTCCATGTTCTTTGACTTGAGTGAGTGGCTTGCAATTCTGCAAAAAGTCTTCATCTGGTCTTACGTCTTATATGGAGCTCCTGAAAAACTCCCAGGTGCCTAGCTCCCAAACTCAGTTCCCATCTTTCTCTTTCTGTCAACATCCAGATGTCTCCCACTTATGCCACTGCTTTGTCTCTCTGACACCTGTAAGGTTGCCAGAGTGAAAACTGAAGAGGGCTCCTGTGCTTTTCACAGCTGTGTAAATGAGGAAATGTCTGCAGGCATCCCCTGTTACCTGATTACATTGACAGGTACCATATATACTCAACTATAAGTCGACTTCGTGTATAAGTCGAGGGCAAGTTTTGGGGCCCAAATTATGGATTTTGTTTTGACCCGTGGATAAGTCGAGGGTCAAACTTAGGGACATGTAGCAAAGGATCTAAAGGATGAAGCAAAGTAAAGCAATGTCAAAGAACTTACAAAATCCCAGCAGAGATAACTCTTTGTGCTCACTCTTAAGGCTGGATGGATGAGAGAGTAGTTTGGGTCAGTGCTTCACATATTATACTCTTGCTTTGCACCAGGGGATGGTTCCTTCTTTTAAATAAGAGTCAAGATACAATACTTTACATTGACCCATGGATAAGTAAACTCAGGTTTTCGGGGTCAATTTTTTTGACCTAAATTTCTGGACTTATGCATGAATATATACAGAAATTTTTGCTGAAATTCCCTGTTCTATACAATTCCAGGAACCCTTTCTAGTTTTCAATCTGCCAACCCTAGATGCCCACCATTCATTCAACCCCGTTCTGCACCGCATTTGCCATCATTCTTCCTCTTCCTACTCCATTTTCCCATTTTCCATTCCCTGCAACATGCATGGTGTGGGGCTGGATTGGATGGCCTTTGTGGTCTCTTCCATCTCTGTGGTTCTATGATCTCTGCAGGGTTTTTCCCCTTGCCCCTTTTCTTGAATCTCCAAGTAAGCCAGTATCCTTCTCAGCAACTACATGCCACCCATCTTTCTTCTCTTTCCCCTCCTCGCCTCTGCCTTCCCTCCCTCCTCCTCCTCTCTTGCCAGCTGTGCCTTTGGAAAATCCAGAAATAAACTGCAGAACATTAATTTATGAATCGGGGAGGAGTCACCGGGGACCACTTGATTTCATTCCCCGCCAGGGCCCAGCGTTTCCTATTATCTTTCCCGAAAACTGACAGCTGCTCCATCCCCTCCTCTGACTCTCGGTCTTCCTACCTCTCCCACCACCATCACCACCATATTGAAGCTTCATGCCCCTATAAAGGCTCCAGTCCAATTCCCATTTGGTCTTTGACCTGCTGATCGATAAAGCCAAATGTCAAAAAGGAAAAACAACCTCCCCTACACCTCACCCCACCCTTAAGCCGCCGGAGAAAGGGCATCATTTGAGACAACCTCCAGTCGAGAAGCAAATATTGGCCATGAGAAAAACCAATTCAGAATATACCAAACCCAGGCATTCTTTCCTGGCAAAACAAAAGAGGGCGAAAACCAGGAATAAACAGAGTGTGCTGGTCACCCCAAACAGCTCTATCCCACTTATAGACACTAAAAATAGCCCCATACCATGAACGTTGTGTGCATAGGTGTAAAGGAGAGCCAATATAAGTGAACAGTTAGCTTAACATCCAGTAGCCAAGGCCCAGTGAGACAGACACAGACCTCGCCAGATCGGAGACATTGCTATTTCCATCCCCTTTGCTTTCAAAACAAATACCATCCCATCGTTTCTTTCCAAAGATCCAGATTTCCCATACGCTTCCATTCCAGCACCAAAACAAATAAGCCCTTAAAATCAAAGGTGAACTAGAAAGGAGCATTTTCTGCAAAAGGGCTCAACAGGGAAAGAAGCTGTCAAGGCAGAGTCAAAGAGCAGATTCTGGCAGTCCCTCGGTCAGATTGCAGACCCACAGACGACTCTGGGACAAAGGGACAACCCTCTGGAAGGAGCCACCTGCATTTGGGGTGGGAAATCACAAACCGGCACCATAGAAACACCCTTTCGCTTCCAAGGGTGTCAGCCTCAAAAAGGCCTTTCGAAACAAAGCAAAACACTAAAGGGACTGGAATACCTTTGGCCAGGGATTAGATAGATAGATAGATAGATAGATAGATAGATAGATAGACAGACAGACAGACAGACAGACAGACAGACAGATAGGCAGGCAGGCAGGCAGGCAGAGACAGACAGGAAAATAAGTAGGCACATGGGTGATGATAGATAGATAGATAGATAGATAGATAGATAGATAGATAGATAGATAGATAGATAGATA
>NC_056528.1:48581086-48599949 GCF_019175285.1 Sceloporus undulatus | reverse complement strand
AGAAAATAGGTAGGGACATGGATGATGTTTGGTAAATTATTGATATGGATAGATGATAGATAGGTAAGTAGATAGAGACAGACACACAGACAGGAAAATAGGTAAACACATGGGTGGTGTTTGGTAGATTATTGATGATAGATAGATAGATAGATAGATAGACAGACAGATGACAGGTAGAGACAGACATACAGACAGGAACATAAATAGGCACACAGATGATGATAGGCAAATGACATATAGGTAGGTAGGTAGATATCGGTAAACCACAGTAGCAGGTCAAGACTCATTCATGTACATCCAACTAACAAAGCACATGAGCTTTGCATTGTTAGCTTTTGACACGAAGCCCTGCCACCAACATCTGTGTCTCACAAGTGAAAGGACTATAAATCACCAATCTCTCCATTTACCAATCCCACCTATTAAATATAGATAGATAGATAGATAGATAGATAGATAGATAGATAGATAGATAGATAGATAGATAGATAGATAGATAGATATACAGAGAGAGAGAGAGAGACAAAAATCAGGGATGTGGAGTAGGAAAAACCCAGCATGCTTCCGAGACCAGATGGAACAGGGCTGGGTTGCCTCCCTTGCCCGCCAGCCATGCATTGTCTGGGATTTTGGTCCCTTCCCTTTCATGCAATGCGAGGGTGTTCTGATGCAGAACACATGAAGACATGCAAGCAGAGGGGATGGGGAGAAAGAGAAGAGGCCCTCGGCCCTGTAGGAAATGGGGGAAAGATTGGGGTGGGGGGAAACCATACATGCATATTACCTGCAGTCTGTCTTGTCATGCTGCACCCAGACTGTCAGTCCCTTTAAGGTCTGGTATGATCATGAAAGGCAACACCCTTCTAGGAAGGGGGGGATGCAAAAGAATAAAAGGGTTGGAAATGCAGAATCAAGGCACACTCCTCTTTAGTCCATTGAAAGGCTTTGCAGTCTCCCCATAGAGCAGCTCCTGACCTCCAATCCCAGCATTACTGGCTTGGATGCTTTGCTGCCTCCTTGCTGTTCCCTAGCACATGTCGTCACCACGTTTCCACCACGCTCATTGGCTACGGGGAAGCAGATAATAATACTACTAATAGCACTGGCAAGAGGGGGAGAGGACAAATCTTATGTTTCAAAGACAAGCAGCAGGAGGAATGTGAGGAAGGCGAGGGAAGACAGAAACTTGGAGGCCAGGCGCTCACATCCCTTGGCTTTTCCACACTCTGCACATAGTGTTCAACATTTCACAGCTCAAAAACACAACAACAGAGACACACAGGCCCAAGCAATCTCAGAGAGCAGTCAAGAAGACCCAAGGCTCTGCAGAAAATAACCCGTTTCAATGCCACTTCAACTGCTGTGGCTCAAGGCGATAGAATCCTGCGGCTCAATGCCTCACAAAACCACACTTCCCAGAATTCCATAGCATTCAGCCGTGGCAGTTCAACCGGATTGTTTCTGCAGTGCGGATGCAGCCCCAAGTCGTTAAAGAAGAAGGACCAATGAGCGCACAAAGGATGCAGCTGTTTGCTTTTGCCTGAGCCTACTGGGAAGGGCAGGTCTCTGCGGAGCTAATGGAGTGCAAGCTACTTTTGCACTTGGGATTCAAGTTGAAGCAATGGAAGTACGCTGAGGACCAAGGGGGAAAGTGGGAGGAAGCAAGGCATGTGCAAAGCAGCTCAACAAGTGAAAAGTGAGACAAGGATTACATTGGCTTTTCTAGCTGCCGCATCACATCTGTGAAATGTTGGAATGTATGCATCTGCAACAACAACAGCAGCAGCAGCAATAATAGAAAGATCATTCTCTAAGATCCAAGGAAATGGTGAGAAAGCCAGTTGTTTCTTCATGGACAAGCAATGCTCACATCCCACTGAAAGTGAACACACTAAGTATTAAAAGCAAAGAAGCATTCACAGTTTTCAAGATGCAAAGAAAACATAACCCCAACATTAAACTAGCCAACTTCAGCATGCCATCCTGTATTTAATTCTTGCACAGCAGCAGAGAGTATTAAATGAAAGTTAAATGAGAGAGGCAGCGTGGTGTAGTGGTTTGAGCATTGGACTATGACTCTGGAGATCTGAGTTCGAATCCCACCGGGGGGACCTTGGGCAAGTCACAATCTCTCGGCCTCAGAGGATGGCAAACCCTCTCGGGAAGAAACGTCCCAAGAAAACCCTGCAACAGGTTCGCCTTAGGGTTGCGATTCGTCAGAAACAACTTGAAGGCACACAACAACAACAATAATGTCTATCTTGCAATTCTGGGATGTTGTGCTCTGCAAATGAACTACCTTATTCTGAAGGTACTGGCCTGGAATTCAGTCGGTCAGGTTTGTCTCCTTCAGCAAGAGAGCATTTGGAGAGGAATGGCCTCAGAATCTGGCCAAACCGGGTTCACCACAAAATTTCCTGCTTCTTTCTACCAACAACACAGACAAGCATCTATCGCCTGTGACCTCCTGAGCCTGGGGCAAAGCCTAAAATCACAGAAACACAACACAACAGTGGAGCCAAATAAAGAGTATGCAGGGCAAGTAAAATAGCCACCCCCTGGTCTTGTTATACAAGAATAATTGGATATATTCCACTAAAAACGTTATATTTCGCTATGCTTTGGCATAATTGATTATGCATGTCTGCCTATCTGTCACAGATAGACCAAGAAACCCTTGCAAATGAGCATGAATGTCAAGGCTTCTATGGGGAACTGACTCGCAAACTACAGCCAAGGAATTTTGCTACCTAAGGCACCAAAGATTGCCAACGACATTGTTTCGGCAAGTGAAAATCCCACACGGACCTCTCCCTGTCCATGACTAGGAGAGAAAAATGGAATCATAGTGCAATGACATAAAGGACAACTTGCTGTCCTTTCATGACATCCAAAATCTGCTCTCTGAGGAGGCTGCTTCACAATTCCTTAGGAAAGGGAATTGTGCAAACTACACAACCGTGGTGAATCCCATTGGAAAGGAAGAGATGTAGCAAAAGGTCCATGTGTACATTTGTAGCTGGGCTACAGAGCAGCAGATTGCTACTCTTTGCAAGCCTTCACCCACTTGTTGCTACAACTTGCAAAGACTCTCCTGGGAGAGGTCTACATATCTACAGTACTTACTTCGCTTCCTTCCCTCCTAGTCATTGCGAGACTGGTGCTCACCTTCTGCTCTCCTCTACGTCCATTTTTCCTGCTATAGGCATGCTTGCTGCTGTTGGGTGCCTTCAAGTCATTTCCCAACATACGGTGATCTTAAGACAAAGCTGTCATGGGATTTTCTGGGGCTGAGAGTGTGTGACTCACCCAAGGCAGGTCTCCATGACTGAGTAGAGAACTGAGCCTTGATCTCTAGAGTTGTAGTCCGATGCCCACACCACTGCATTACGTAGGCCATATTAAATGGTCCATATTCCATCTCTCTATGGCAGAAGAAAGGAATAATCCCCTTGTTTCACCTCCAACTGGGAACAGACTCTTTAGCTAAGATATTAATGTGGGGGCCACACAAATGGATGGTGGGGGGGCACATAGTCCTGAGTCTCCGGTTTTCATGGGATGCAAATCCTTCCATTTCGGTGGGCTCCGCCGCAGGCGGTCTTCATTTCCAAACACAGAACCATAGGACTTTATCACACGGAGACAATCGAAAGTATAAATGGGGATTATCCTGTGAAAATCACACATTAGCAATTGAGATTTTCACACAATGTCATAATTAAATGACCACGATCCCGGGAATATCCCATGAAAATTGAGCAATTCCGATAAAGGTTTTCACACGACGTCGCGTTGAAAAGCAATTGAAGTGCCATTAACTCATGAATAACTATGCAATAAACCGCAACAAATCATTCATGGGATTCTCCCATGAATGATTTGTCACGGTTTATTCCCTGGTTATTCCTGGGATAATGACTGATGTGTGTGAAAGTCTTAACTGCGATTTCATAGTACTGTAATTGCACAATTTTCACGGGACAAACCCCATTTAAACTTCCAATTTCCCTCTGTATGATAAACTCCATAGAGTTGGAAGAGACCAACTCCCTATTCAGTGCAAGATCTCCAGCAAGAGTCAATGCAAATGCTCCCTGGGGTTTTTTTGGTGATTATTTTTAGGTTTTAGATTTAGGGGGTTTATTTCCTGTTGGTGCTACTGTTCTTCCCTTTTGTTTCAAGGCTGGAAAATCACCTTTCCCCACCTCCACCAGCATCAAACCAAGCTTGTCTTTAACCTCTCCGCAATCGAATCAGCTCAGAACAAGCAACCAGGCAAAGAGGATGCTTGCCTTGCAATGGAGCATGGCTGGGATCTAAGACTGAGCGAGAGAGAGGTAGAGGGAGGGATTAAAAAGGATGCAGGAGGAAGACCAGAAACACATGAGTATAGTTTCTGGACTGGTTGGACTATGATGTCATGGTTTCCTTGCTCTGCTGCCATTGGCCTGATGGGGCCAAGCATCTGCTGAAAGCAAACTGCTGGCTGGTGAGTTGCCGGAGGTTCAGACCTTTCCGAGCTGCTTTGAATCAGGGCTGGTTGTCCTGACAACCTGGGTAGTGTCAGCCCCCCTCCATCACTGAATAATGAAGCTCCCCTGTGTCCCCCCCTACACCCCAAAAATGGATGCAACCTTGCATCAGAAGAGATGGGTGCCATTGTTTGAAAAGGCAATGCGCCATGCAAGGAAAGAGACAGGGGAAACGTTGGTCACCCATTGCTAGATCCCAGCCCCCTTGCCATGCTTGCTGCAAGGTGGATCGGGAAACCCCTAATGACAAGAGCGCCATGGAGATGCACATCCTCAGATGTTCAGTGCATGGCACATGCATGGGAGGGATGCTCAGCCACCAAAGGAAAGGGTCACCTGCTGGGACTTGGGGGTTTTAATCCCAAACTTAAAAGCGTTCTCCAAGGTTCTGAGCTCAGTTTAAAAGAGCATCAAGGATCAGTTTCTTCCAGCAGACTTATCAAGTTGGTTTATAAATTGTGAATTTTAAATGATGAAGTTTAGATGTGGGTTGTTTTTAATGTGCGCACATATTATTTTAAAATCAATGTGTGTTTTAACTGATGTGTTTGTTTGCTCATTGTTGTTGTCCTCCACCTCGATCCATAGGGAAAGGCACGTAATAAATTATTATTATTATTATTATTATTATTATTATTATTATTATTTCTTACCTGCCTCTCCCTATAGATTGGGGTGGGGGAACAACAACAAAGAACAAACAACATCAGTTGTATATTATTCTTATTCTTATTCTTATTATCTGCAAAATAGATTCTGCACTAGAGAAAATTCCTTTGATGTTTGGACGGAAAACCGGAGCAGGTTTACTGTCCCTGCCTAGCAACTGTATGAATAATGAGAAGAGACAACATTTTCAAGAAGACGTCTTCGACTAGAACCACAAAAGATGGTCTCAACATTTATGGAAGGTTTGAAAAAGTTTCCCTGAGTCGCACTCAGCTTTGCCTTTGGATCCTGTATGAATGGGTTGCTTTGCTTTCCAGTTGCACAGATGAGGTTTGGAGTATTTTGTCTACATATATACACACACACACACACACACACACACACACGATCTATTGTTTGTTTTTCATAGTTAACATTTATCTCCAGCTCTTGGTCCAGTGTGTTCAAGGTGGCATAGGTGGCTCTACTCCTCTTGACCTCCTCCTCCTCACAACAACAGCCCTTTGAGGTAGGTTGAAAGGAAGGAGGGAGGGAGAAAGGGAGACAGAGGGAGCGCAAGAGGGAGACAGAGGGAGAGCCAGTAAGTCTCATGGCTCAGTGAGGAATCTAGAACTCCCAAGTCCCCATCCAACGCTCTAACGCAGGAGTAGCAATAATATAGTTGCCTAAATACCCAAAAGACACCAGAGTCCATGGAGGCCAAGCAGAATCAGGTATGGTTAGCATTTGGATGGGAGCCTGCCAAAATACCAGGCTATATTTTGGAAGAAGGAACCGGCAAAATGACCTCTGAGTACCCCTGCCCTAAGAAAACCCTTTTAAATTCATGGAATCGCCCTAAGTCAACAAGTGGCTTGAAGGAACATATACACACAATAATCACAACTACAAGCCCAGACCATTTACAAAGTTGGAGGATGCGGAGTACCCAGCAACAATGCAACAGTGTAGGCTTGAGAAGGAGAGTCGAGATGCGACATGTGAGATTTCCACTTCTGTGGCTGCTCATTTCTGATTGTTTCTGCAACTTTGATGAAGTCCCTAGACCTTAGCCGTTTTATTCTTATTCTAGAGTGGAAACTGTGGCTGGTCGGATGTTGCTAACAGCCTTTGCCAAGCCCAGGGCATCCTGGGGACTGGATGATGTAAGCCACCATTTTAGTAAGGGAAAGTTCTGGTTTCCACAGCAATGTCACAGAGGGAGTTTTCCCAGCTGCATTTTCCTGTGCAACCTGCCCCCCCCACTTCATTTCAACTCAGGTTAGACAATTAAACGTCGGAGCCGTCTGTGTTACATAAGCCATTAAACATCTCAGTGACAATGCTTACATGAGTACGTTTTTGCTGTACTTAAATACATACGGATCTGCTTAAAATAATATAGGTTTGCTGCAATGCATGCGTCAAAACTGGCAACGAGTTAAACAACGACAGCAATAATTATAGGAGCCCTTCACTGAGTCGAAAAGCATTTTCACGCAACTATATCTGTGATGGAGCGCCAGCATAGCTTTGTGGTTTGAGTGCAAGATCTGATTTAATGTAGTTTGACACTGCTTTAATTCCTGTGGTTCAATGCTGTGGAATTATGGGTTTTGTAGTTCTGTGAGATATTCAGCCTTCCCAAGTGGAGAGCTCTGGCAACACAACAAACTATAAACCCCCAAATTCCATAGCACTGATCCTTGGCAGTTAAAGTGGTATCAAACTCCCTTATTTCTGCAGTGCAGATTAGACCCCAGAAAACCAGGGCTCGAATTCCCATTCAGCTACAAATCACACTCTCTCAGCCTATGGAGAAGGCAATGGTAAACTTTGTCTGAAGAAATTTTGCCAAGAAAACCATAGGACTTAGGGTTTTTAGAAAGGGTTGCTAAAAGCCAGAGTCAACTTGAAGGCATATAAACAACAACACTGCTGCGTTTGGGCTTCCAAAAATCAATAAAGAGTGGGAGGGCATGACTTTCCAGGTCTTGAGATTTGGATTACAAATGTGTCTGCACTACAGATAACGCCTCTTAATCTTAAAATGCTTCGCAAGCACTTTCATCGTGAGCAGAAGATTATTTCGTTTGAAGAGTGGCATTTTAAAATAACCTACAATGCAACCACACACACAACAGATGTGGCCTCCAGATGTTGTTGGACTATAGCTGCCAGCGTTCCTCGTCATTGGCCATGCTGGCTAGGGCTACTGGGACTTGCAGTCCAATAGCATCTTGGGGTCCGTTTGGTTCACATCGCTGCTGTGCAAGAGATGGAGTCCCATTGAGTTCAATGGTGGAGCCATTAGTTCCATAGTCAGAGCAGGCTGGAGTTTGGTCCTCCGTTCGGTGTTCAGCCATAATTTTTTTGACAGCTCCGCTACATTTCAAAGTAATGATATGTAAATATGAAAATTAAGAGACTTCAATTAGGCACCACCAGACAATTCAGGCTGTGCTTAATGGACATCTGAATATATTGGCATTATAGCTCATTAGGCGGTTCCTGGATGCCAGTTAACTAATTTAATATTTTATCACTACTCAATAATAAATTAATGTAGTGTTGTCTCCACCCAAACATAGCGGAACACATCCTTCGGAAAGAGATGCTTACGGTTCATTTTACCTTTGAGAAAAGGCATACCCTCTACTATAAAAAGCAAGAAAATCTAATTGTGACATCCTTAAATTACAGAAGGTAGATTTCCAGGGAACAAGAGGAGAATATTCTGGGAGGGAGTTCTTGCAAACTCTGTTTTATCTATATAACAGTGGCCTTTCACATTGCACCGTTGTAGTATTATGAACCCACTTTAATTGCCAAGGCTGCATCTTATGCAATCTTGGGATTTTGTCGTTTGGGGAGGCACTACAGCTTGCTAGCAGAGAATCTGAAGTACCCTCCTATCCATTCTAACATGAAAACTGGGACACAAGTGGCCAAGTAACATCAGAGTGTGGTCAAGATGGCAAAAGTTATCAATAACAGAAAACAAAGCTAGGGAAGGATGCAGCAGTTTGCTTCTGCCTCAACTTACAGGGAAGGGAATAATACCTTTCCCCTTCTCTACTCTCCTTCATGTTGAGTTAATGGAGTGCAAGCTACTTTTGCACCTTGAACTCAACATGCAGCCACTGAAGTGAACAGTAGACAAAGGTCCAAAACACACTGCAGAAATAACCCAGTTTGAGACCACTTTTATGGCCTTGGCTCAGTGCAAGGGAATTCTGGGAATTGTAGCTTTGTGAGACATTTAGCCTTCTCTATCAGAGAGCTCTGGGGCCACAATAAACTACAATGCCCAGGATTCCCTAGCAGCGATCCAGGGCAGTTAAATCCCTAGCAGTGATTCTAAGGCAGTGGTTCCAAAACATTGGTCCTCCAGGGGCTTTGGACTTCAGCTCCCAGAATTCCTGCCTGTTCGCAAAGCTGGCTAGGACTTCTGGGAGCTGAAGTCCAAAAGGTGAAGTTTGGAGATCACTGGTAGGATTTGGGGGGGCTAACGCAATCTCCTGGCCTTGCACACTTGCCCACCTCCAAAGCCATGTAGACTCACCTTGCAAAACTTTGCTGAAAATTAAAGACGACGCAGCTCCTAAACCACAAAGAAGAACTCGCAACCACTTTCACGCTGCAATTGTGAAACACCGAGTCAATCTGCAAGCTCTGCTTTGAGCATCCGATAGGCTCAAGATAAGAAGGAATAACGGTGCACTTGTTTTCCTTTCAAAATGGTGTCCTTTTGCTCCAGCCTGGGCAGACAAACAGGTTTGCAACTGGAGATCTATGGATCAGTTCCCCGGGGAATTTTTCCTACTATGTCAGCACAAGAAAGTCGCCGAAGGATCCCCTTGCAGGTGTGTGTGTGTGGTTGCTTCATTCCGTACCCATCAATGCAATATTCACCTCTATTTGCATCCAGCGTTTCGTATCGATTAAATGCCTTTCTCATTTAGGAGGTCCCTCCAAATAAGGTCCAAGGTTAAACCCGGCTCCTGTCCATCAAAACAGGAGAACAAGGAGGAAGGGAGGTAAAGGTATGGAAGATGAGAAAAGAAACAGGGCGATGATCAAGTCCAAAGTGGGGAAAGATGACATAAATTGTGGCCTTAGATAGTTGGCTGCATCCATGAGTGCATATACACTATAGAAATAATGCAGTTTGACACCACTTTATGTGCTGTAAGAATCCTGGGATTTGCAGTTTTTCAAGTAATTTGTAGTCTTCTCTGCCAAAGAGTGCTGGTGCCTCACAAAACTCCAAATCCCAGGATTCTTTAGGATGGAGCCATAGCCATTAAAGTGCTATCAAACGGCATTATTCCTACAGGGCAGATGCACCCCAGTTCAGTGGGACAAAGAATTTGTTCTAGTTGTAGATTGATCTTTAAAGGGGTTATCCTATAGTCCAAAACACACCGCAGCAATAATCCAGATTCAGACCGCTTTAACTGCCCTGGCTCTGTATTAAGGAATCCTGGGAATTGTAGTTTGCCATGGCCCCAGAGCTCACCGACAGAGAAGACTAAATGTCTCACAAAACTACAGTTCCCAGGATTTCCCTAGCATTGAGCCAGGGCAGTTAAAACAGTCTCAAACTGGATTATTTCTGCGTTGTGTTTTGGATTTACGTTCCAGGGACTGGTAGTGTATTTGTAACATGGTGCTATCCAATTTGCTTGGTTTCACAAACCACTGCTTTCAGTAGCTCAGCTATAGGGCACAGGCGTATCCCATAAGATAGGGAATTGGATAAATAACTTACTTAGCTTATCTTGCGACAACCCAGAACAATAAAATGTGATGGCGTAAAGCCTCGCATGCCAAGAAATCAATTCAAATGATTATAGCAAGTGATAAGGCTATCTATAAAACTCAACACTTCCTAGTATCTTGAAATGATGGATTAAGTTACAGGCTGGAGGGTTGAAGAAACCAAAGACCCGAGATTCTAGATCAGCTGTGTTTCTATTTAACTAGGGGCACATCCACATGGTAGACATAATGCAGTCTGACACCACTTTAATTGCCATGGCTCCATCCTATGGAATCCTGGGATCCATAGTTTTACAAGGTCTTTTGCCTTCTCTGCCAAAGAGGGCTGGTGATCCCCCAAAACTACAAATCCCAGGAATATGTAGGATGGAGCCAGAGCAGTTAAGAGCATTATTTCTACTGTATAGATGTACCCTAGGTAGCATCTCCTAGCCCAATGCCTGCAGTCCTAACATTGGCAACAGCCACTGTGAGCAACAGAGATCTGTTCTCCTATCCATCAAGGCAAAGCACATTGATGTTTCCAGTTCCCTTCTGCCAATGGTCTCTGGTGTAACAATCAGAAAAAAGGATCCCTGCCACAATTCCTCCTTGAACTAGTGGTTTGCAGGAGGGGTTGAAATCCCAATATATTATGCCTCAATCTGCAGGAGAACAGAGCTCCATCGCTCACAGCAGCTGCTGCATAATAAAAGAGGACTGGGGACCTTTTATGGCAATAGTGCCACGACCATGAATCCATATGGGTCATATCAAAATCCATCATTTTGGCCCCCAAACCTGCCCTTGACTTAAATATGAGGTCGACTTATAGTCGAGTATATACAGTACAGTATAAGCCACATATATCTGAAAGTTTCATAAGCAAGAAAACATACAGGAAAGAAGAATGCGTCAAATGGACACTCAAAGGTATGGCTCCTATCAGTGAGTCTCAGCTAGTATAAACTCATTCAATCGATTGTTGAATGGTGTGTCGACACATAGTTTAATTCCCATTCATTTAATGGGTCTGCTATAGTTGTGGCAAACAGTATAACTCAGGCATTTATGATGCAACTGTATTTGGTGGGACTTGACCAGCCACAGATTTTGGTATCAACGGGGAGTCCTGGAATAAAACCCCGGTTGATAATGAAAACTGTCTGAGCTATCAGGATTGGGATTTTGTAAGAGTTGTTCCCCATATCATCCATTACCATCCCACCATGTCCCTTACATTTGAGATTCCTCTGTGCCCACATCTACTGACAACAACATTACAGCTCCTCTGAACACATCTTGCCAAGTAACTCCCACGATCGGGTCCCCATAAGTCGGAATGATTTGGAGGCACACAGCAACAACAACAACGTCCCACACAATATCAGAAGTACATTTACTCTATCTTCTTTCTGTGTGATATATGCTATCCTCTTCCCAACAATGCCTCTACAATTGACAAACAGGGCAGCCTCTGCACAAGAGCGGACACATCTACTTTGTTAACTGTGATATAACTGTGGCTGTTTTCATGTGCAATAGCAATAAATAAATAACATTTTAATTTTCCTGGACATACAATCGCTGACCTTCAAGCAGCAGCTCTGAAACAAAATTTAAAAATGCAAATGCAGCCTTGGAAAAAGAAACAGCCAAATTGGGATACAGTCATATATCCTAATCCATTAGGAGAGGTATAAAGAGAGATCATGGTTTCTTGGCACACGTCGCATATTAATATATGCGCGCTCCTCGCAGTTTTGCAAATGTAACAAAAGAATGCTCCTTAGAAAATCCCAGCACAAGAGAAGTGACTGTCAGCTCAGCAGAATGTATTGCTTTCACACCTCAAGCCTTACAGATTCAAGGCTTTCGCACTGACAAGCTGCTAGACAGACCTGTATCGTCTTATGCAACTCTTTGAAGACTTCTAACCAGGGTCACACATTTGCATCTGTCTGCATTGCGCGGCGCTCTTATCCCACCCCCACAATGATCTAGCTGAGAAAATACCTGAGGCATGTTCTCCATCAGTGCATCTGAACATAAATCCAGATAAGAGGCTATGTATTTCGTGATAACTAAGGCTGCATCTGCACTGCAGAGATAATGCACTTTAACACTGCTTTAACTGCCATGGCACCAGAGCTCTCTGACAAATATCTCATGAAACCATGAATCAGAAATGACTTGAAGGCACACAGCAACACAACAGTGGTGTGCATCATACAACTGTAGAACTTGAAGAGAGCCCAGCATTCACCTTGTCCAACCTTCAGAGAGTTTAAGAATCTATATCTAAAGCAGTGGTTCCCAAACTTTGATCTTCCAGATGTTTTGGACTTCAGTGCCCAACATTCCTGCCAAGCTAGCCAGGGCTTATGGGAATGGAAGTCCAAAATACCTGGAGGACCAAAGTTTGGGAACCACTGATCTAAAGGATCTTTGAGAGCTGGCAATCCAACCATTCTTTGAAATGTAACGTCGAAGTCTTTCATGGACAGCATCCATAGATTTGTGTGGGTTTTTCGGGCTATGTAGCCATATTCTAGAAGAGTTTATTCCTGATGTTTCACCAGCATCTGTGGCTGACATCTTCAGAGAATGCATTCTCCGAAGATGCCATCCTCAGATGCTGGTGAAACATCAGGAAGAAACTCTTCTAGAACATGGCCACATAGCCCGAAAAACCCACAAAAATCTAAATTCTTTTTAAACCTCCCATGAAGGAGAGACCCTCTTAGACATCTTTCCTAATCTTCAATCAACATCTCCTTTTGTGTGTTTTGGCTCCATTCGGTCGAGTTCTATGCACAAAATAAGCTTGGTCCCTTGAGATGCAACAGCCCTTCAGATATTCTTTTGTTTTTCGCTGTTACCTTTAGATTCATGGATAGTTCCTGCCAAATTCTTACGCAACCCAGCAGTGAGGTTTTCGGTTCCCGGGGCGGCCTGCTTTGGCACGAGGGTCCCTTGGACGCAACCGAGGCAGTTCTGCCCTTGGCGAATCCTCACAATTCTGGATCAGTTTCTTGGCCCTTCCAAGGGCAGATTCGTCCCATCGTACTCAGCATTTCACCTCCAGTCGCTCATCAACTAATGGATACTAATGGGAACTGACATCACAACCTTCAAAATGCTCTTTATTCTGACATCTCCACTTTTATCCATCTCTTTTTTTTTTTTAAAGTTTTGGGTTTCTCTTAAACATCTTTTTCTTTGGCCTTTATGGATAAGTAATATTTTTCTCCATGCCTTTCTTTTTATCCAAAACATTTCAATTCCTTTCCTTTCCTTTTCCTTCCCCACCTAATTATATTTAAATTCTTATTTATATTCCAGTTATTATTATTATATTTCAATTATTATCACTATTATTGTGCTTGGTATTATTATGTAGAGACCCAGGTTTGTGGATCACTAGGATAAGGGAGGTTTTCTCTGAGTACCAGCTGATAAGGAATAAGAATAAGGGAAGACTAGTATTTTTTTTCCTCTTGCTTAGCTGCATCTGCACAGCATAATTAAAGCAGTTTGACACCACTTTAACTGCCGTGGCTCAATGCTATGGAATTCTGGGAACTGTCATTTTGTGAGACATTCAGCCTTCTCTATCAGAAAGCACAACAAACTACAATTCCCAGAATTCCACAGCACTGTTCCATGGTAGGTAAAGTGGTCTTAAACTGCATTGTTTCTGCAGTGTGGATGCAGCCCCTTGTGAGCTTCACAGAGGCCTCACATTTTGGGACACCAGACACAAGACTGACTCGGGAAGTGTTCTTTAAAAATGTGTCCGCGACAATTACAAATTGTGCAGACTATCTCAGAAAATACAGATTTCACCTTGTGAATAAGCAGCTCTGTTAATGAACGATCCTTTGGGTGCATCCACACAGCAGAAATAATCCAGTTTGACACCACTTTAAGGTGTGTGTTCCACTGTCAAACATCTCTTACCATCAGGAGGCTCTTCCTAATGCTTAGATGGAACCTCTTTTCCTCTAGCTTGAATCCATTGCTCCTTGTCCTAGTGACTCTTTTGCAGCCAAAAACAAGCTTGCTCCATCCTCAACATGACATTCCTTCAAATATTTAAATAGGGCTATGATGCCACTTCTTACCCTTCCCTTCCCCAAACTAAATATCCCCAGCTCCCTGAGTCACTCCTCATAGGGCTTGGTGGTTTCCAGACCTTTCACCATTTGGCTTGCCCTCATCTGGACATGCTCCAACTGGCCAACATCCCTCTTGAAATGTGGGGACCAGAACTGGACACTGGATTCCAGATGTGGTCTGACCAAAGCAGAATAGAGTGGTATTATAATGTCCCTTGAAGTAAACCCTATACTCCTATTGATGCAGCCTAGAATCATATTGGCCTTTTAGCTGCCACATCACTCTGCTGACACTTGTTTAGCTTCCTCATATGGCAAGGTTTCCACCCTTCACCATTTTGTCACCCTCCTCTGGACACGCCGGCTCTTTTCCTTTCTTTTGTTTTGGGCACTGGATATCCCTTGAGACCATTCAAGACCTCCTCTTGAAGATCCTAACTGCAGAAGTCACCAGCTCCGAAACCTTCTGCATGCCTTGGAGACAATGCCACATGGAGTTACACCTGCAACATGAAGAGGTGAAGCCTGCACCTCTTTGGCACAATGGACGCTTTCAGCAAACGTGTCTCTTAAGAAAGAGCTCACAGTGACATAAATGGCAACTCAGGCAGTAGATACTGACAGGAGAAGGAGCCATGTCTCTTGTGATTACAGCTTTCCTACCTTTTGAGCATCCTCTCCACAGATGAACATCTCACAGGCATCTTCCTTCAAACTGAAGTTTTTCAAAGGTGACTTCATTGCTAACATTTCAGACCTCAGCATCTCTGAAGAAGGATTCAGTCATCTTGAAAGTAGAAGTTTTCGCAACTATACCACTACGCAACCATGTCGGTCAGTAACACCATGCAGGTCCAACCCTAACATTGGGTAGAGTAGGTCAGCTGCCTCAGGTTGCAGGTGCTGAAGGTGGTAACAACCCTTAATAATAATAATAAATTTTATTTGTATACCGCTTTTCCAAAGATCAAAGTGGTTTACGGTCGATAAAACCAAGTACATAAAACCAAGTACAACACATCTCATAAAAATCCATATTATAAATATACAATATATAACACTAAAAACTCCAACACAATCATTCAAAGGGTAAAGCAGAGAATCGATGGCAACAGAATACACAGCTTCATTCTTCAGGGGGGAAGGCTTGACAAAAGAGAAGGGTTTTCAATCTCTTTTTAAATGTTTCTAGGGGGGTCGTCAGAAGGAACTCCTCGGGAAGATTATTCCACATCCGCGGGGCCCCACTGAAAAGGCCTTTTGGGAAGTGGAGACATATTTGGATGAAGGGACTTCCAATAGATTCTTCCTGGATGTTCTGAGTGTGCGGGGCAGATTACTGTATATGGGGGGATGTGGTCCCTCTAGTAACTTGGGCCCAAGCCATATAGGGCTTTATAGGTAATAACCAACACCTTGTATTGGCTGCTCCTTCTGAATCCCCAAAGATCCTTTTTGTTCAGAAACCAAGCACTGTGTGCAACAGAATTCCTGGCACTTTACATTATCTAAATCGCCGCCATCAAATGGGGTGGAAGATGCTGGCCCATTATTTTATTTATTTATTTATTTATTTAATACCCCATCTTTCTCCCAAATATAGGACCCATTCTCCATATCAAAGTAAGAGAACTGAAATCTCATCATCTCCTAGACGAGTGGTTCTCAACCTTCCTAATGCCGCAACCCTTTAATATGGTTCCTCATGTCAAGGTGACCCCTAACCATATAATTGCAGTGTCTCAGTTTCCAATGGTCACCCTCCTCTGGACACACTGGCTCTTTGTGTTTTCCAATGGTCTTAGGCGACCCTTGTGAAGGGGTCATTCGATACCCCAAAGGGGTTGCAACCCACAGGTTGAGAACCGCTGTCTTAGATGGTCATTGTCCCTGCCACATAGGGACAATTGGGAGGCCAATTGGAGAGAAGAGATGAATGTCAGATGAAAAAGAAGAGAAAGACAAAAAAAAGGCAAGCATGAGAAGCAGGGGAAAGTATGGCGCTCGCTTCCCAACGTTCAAATGGAGAGGAAGCAGACACTAAACTGGGCATCTGTGGGAGTTCACCCTCCCACCACAAGGGGGAGTAGAGTTTCACATGGACTGGTGAAGAGCCTATTTATTGCCAGGACTGGAACTCAGTCCAGGATGCCCTCTGGACACTATAGGAGAAATATCAAAACCCCTACACCTCCATTCTTCTTGGTGGTCTTCCTGCACAGAGCATGTAGCGTTTCAGTATGTAACTGAGACCGCAATTCAGGAGAGAATGGTATAGAATCATACAATCATAGAGTTGGAAAAGACCACAAGGGCCATCCAGTCTAACCCCATTCTGCCATACAGGAAATCTAAATCAAAGCGTCCCCGACAGATGGCCATCCAGCTTCTGCTTAAAGACCTCCAAGGAGGGAGACTCCATTTCATACTATGTACTGCCCCAGGCATGGATTTTAAGGGTACTGCAGGGGCTCCTTCTGCTTTGGAGATTTCCTTGCCCATGGAGATTAGCACATTAATCACCGGCAGAATGGAAATCTATGGCTTTGTAATTCAAAAAGCAACGTTGGGTCATTATATTCTTGGCCAACTCAGTTCAGCATTAATGTTATTTCCCCAATGGCCTGACTCCATTGATTGCAAGGATGGGCAAAAGTTTATTGCAAAAAAGACAACCAACCAGCTTCCCAAACCCATAAGAGTCAACTTCAGGTCTTGATGCCTTTGAATCATCCCACTTACTTTTGTGCATGAACAACAAGAAAAACCCTCTTTAGAGATTTCTCTCCTATTCTCTCCCCTTTTCATGCTTTCGCCTGCTTTTGCTGATTTGGAAAATGAGGCAGTTAGCAGAAGATCAATTGATCTGACCTCCAGCTCACCGCCGTGTTAAAGTTTATCCATCTCAAAGGCAGATCATCTTTGTAAAATCACACTAAAGAATTCCCATCTAATCAGACTTCATACGAAACAGAATCCCTGCACTGATCACTGTGGAAAAAGGAGAAGCCAATTCACAGTATTTGGAAAGACAAGCCCAGAGTTAAAACATCAGCTAACTAGACCTGACATAGTAATGTCCTGGTTTTATGAGTATTGGCTTATGATTTAATATCCCATGGATCGTCGATGGATGTTTTTCAGTTCATAGGCAACCAATACTCAGAGGTGCCTTTTGCCAGTTCCATCCTCTGAAATACTATAGCCTATAGTATCTGTGTTCCCCATCCAAGTACCAACCAGGGCTGACCCTGCTTGTATGTTACTGGTTTGTTTGTTTGTTTTGCGCAGCTTGTTGCATGACACTACTGGCAAAATGGGTTTGCCTAAACTGTCTGTAAATTGTATTAACTAACCGTTGTGCTATCCATACTTAATGTACTGTGTGTAGTATTGCAACAAGACTTATTGATCTGATGTGATACTTCTTTAATAAAAACTGAGGTGGTGAGACTTCTTAAAGCCTTTATCAGCAAAAAGGCCTTATCTCCTACATCCCAACTGAAATGTAGATAACATGGTAACCATATCTGGGGGCTCTAGGCTTCAGCCTGAAATATAGGGAGAAGACAAAGGAGGGTACCTGGTCTGGTACCAGTCCCCAAGCCATTGCCTGTCGGTCGCAATGGCAAGCCTCCAGGAAAGGCAGGAAAAGTTGTACCCAATGGGCACAAATATGGTGCAGGTCCCTGGCACAATTGGGAGGGAATGGGAAATGCTTGTTGGTTCCCTACATCAAATAGCCTGAGGCCATTCTCAGTCACCATAAGTCCACCTAGTATTTGTTGGTGGTCTCCCATCCAAGTATTAACCAGATTGACTCTGATGAACTTCCAAGATCTGGACAGGATCTGGTACTTTTAGGGTAGATTTGGCTCAACAAAGCCAACATTCGTGAACATGAAATGGAGGAAGGTTGGGAAAAAAGAGATCTCATGGCCCCTTTAAGAATGATTTTACCATGAGCTTTTGTGGACCATCGCCCATTTTCTCACGGCACTGAAAGGGTTTCATGCAGAAATCAAGACATTACTATTTCCTAGTAAGTATTGGAAGGCCGACAGTGAAAGTCTGAGAAGTAGCTGCTTGTCAGTTTTTACAAAAATTGCCTTTGGATATGAGAATGTCATTTGTTAAACCACTTTTTCCGTGGAAAGATGAGGCCAGGAGGGTAGGAAAACAGATCCGTTGAAGGGTTTAAAGTTAACAGTGGCCTTTTGGGATGCTCAGGGCTACCGAAAGTCACGGCCGTTTGCTGACTTGGGGGTAAATGTTCGCTTTCAAAGTACCCCAGTGCAATGAAATTTCCACATTTTGTATCTCAGAGAATGAATGGTTGTGACAGATCATGTAGCGGTACAAGGGATCCTATGAGTAAAGAGGGCTCAAAGACTGGAACTTTATGGTGTAACCGGTTTGTGCGTTGGTTTGTTTTAGCCATCCACGGCATTCACAGAACTCTTCTCCAGCACTAATGGTTGTTTTTGTTTTGTATTGATACTACTTTAGTCCTTTCTCCTGTATTCCTTTTGGAAAAGTGACCCTGTTTGCCCTTTAAAAGGAGCAGGGCAGGGGAAGGAGACAGGGTTTGTAAAGATGTATTTCACCATGAGCTTTCATGGATATAAACCCGTTTCTTCAAAAGCACTACCAAGTGATATCCAGGCCTTGGGATATAAAGCAATTTACACAGTTGGGGAAGTGGGACGGAAGGTACAGTGGGCCCTTGGCATCTGCTAATAATAATAATAATAATAATAATAATAATAATAATAATAATAATAATAATAAT
>NC_056528.1:48569224-48581076 GCF_019175285.1 Sceloporus undulatus | reverse complement strand
TTTTATTTATATCCCACCTCTCCAATTGGATCGAGGTGGCTTACAACATTAAATGTTTGGTCCCAGGACCCACACGGATACCAAAATCTGCAGATGCTCAAGTCCCGTTATATACAATGGCATAGTAAAATGATATCCCTTATCTAAAGTAGCAAAATTAAGGCTTGCATTTTGGAATGTATACCTTTTTAAACTATTCTCAAGCTATGCATGGTTGAACCCATGGATGCAGAATCTGCGGATACAGAAAGCCGACTGTAATGGGATCCCGAAAGACGCAGCTTCTTTGGAGGGCTTTAAACAGATTTTGAAAGGGCATCTTTCAGGAGTGCTTTAATGATGTATTCAATGGCAAAGGGTTAGACTAGATTACCTTTGTGGCCCCTTCCAGCTCTATGGCTCTGAGATGCTACAGTCGGCCCTCGGGACATCATTTTACTAGGCCATTGTATTTAATGGAACATCCATGGATTTTGGAATCCATCGGAGGTTCTGGAACCAAACGCCAGCAGATACCAAGGGCCCACACTATGGAATCATTGGGTTTCACATAAGTGTTCACTGAGCAACTGATTCAATGGGTCTACTTTAGTCGGAACTAGCAATGGGATTTCGTCCCAACAATCCATTTTGTAAATAAATGGCCACAAAAGGTGGAAACGACAGAGCTGTGAAAAAGTTAGCTTTTCAGGGCTCAATGCTTGTCCTAGCAAAAAAACATGAGCTTAATGTACTGGGAAAACCATGCCATCGCCTATAGACATTAGAGGACAGAGATACACTTTGATTCCTCTGACAAGGCTGACTTCCAAGGTTCGGTTGTTTGGAACAGAGGTGAAAAAACACAATGCAAACGACTTAACCCTCTGCTGAATCTCCCAATCCCTTTCTCTTGCCTGTTCCTGGGCTGAAAAAGTAGTCTGTTGTTACCTGTTGCAATGTTTAAAACATCGCTCATTAAACTACTCATCACTTTTGTTCACTTTTCATCATATACTGGCAGAAGGAATACTTTTTTTAACTGCTAGTGGGCTGAAGAAGTCATTTGTTGCCATCTTTAAAAAGTAACTCATTACACTACTCATTATTTCTTGATATTTATTTCTTAGGGTCCGAGATAAAACATTTACAATGCCTCTAAAATGTCATTTGAAAGTAGTTTTAAGTAAGCAGGAGAATTGGTCCCAGAGTCAAGAAAGGAAGTAGAGGAGCCACTGATTCGGGCTCCATCCACACTGCAGAAATAATCCGGGTTGACACCACTTTAACTGCCCTGGCTCAATGCAATGGAATTCTGGGCACTGTAAGAACACAGATGATTTACATAACTTTAAGGCAGGCAACAAAGACATTGTGGCCATTCGTCAAAAATCAGAAGAAGATCAAGACTTGGAAGAGCAGATAAGAAGGAACTAGACAAGATCCTGAAGCGTAAAGATATTTAATTGAATACTAAAGTCAAGATGGTCCATGCCATTGTATTTCCTACTTGTTAGATATGGTTGTGAAAGTTGAACAGTAAAAAAAAAGGCCATAGGAAGACAATGAACTCATCTGAAATGTGGTTCTGGAGGAAGGTTCTACAGACATCATGGTCTGCTAAAAAGACAGTCCTAGAGAAACTCAAGCCTGAACTCTCCCTAGAAGCCAAGATGACTCCCAAGACACCAAGACGATGGCTTTCTGTTGGAGTCTGGGGGTACTTTATTACATTTTGAGGGCTTCCTGTCCCACATTTTGGGTGAAATACATCTGAAAATTGCACTGAATTTTTATATAAAGAAATAATTGGTGGGGTTGGGAGGTTTTGAGGGACTAGTAGGGGTCCAGAGGCCAGAAAGGAGGGATCCACTGGCTGTATGCAGCCTGAAGGCCACTAAGACCTTTGCCTCAGACTCTGGTTAGAAGGCCAAATAGCCTGACCTTAAATAAAACAATTTCTTCTGGGGTCCAAATGAATTGCACTCTTATGTATGTATTTATTTACTCATGCAAGCAATCGAATGGTACACATACCCAGCCTTCCTTTCGGAAAAGGTGAGCAGATAGCCCATGCGTTTGGATAAGGGATGGTTCGGGATCTCATTTGGGAGCCTGTTTTTGCTTGACTTTGCTGGGGAGTGGGACTTTTTAAAAACCAGCCACTAACCTAAAGCTAAAATTAGACCAAGGGCTGTCAACACTCGTACCCCTCTGAGCTTTCAGACAGGGACGGCGGCGCTTTGACAAAAGCCTACATTTAATTTGGTTGCTGGGTGTAAGTTGACAAATTTCCCTGGTTAGCAAGGCTTGGGCAGAGAAAAGCAACCTTCGCAGGGTGAAGGGAGGGAGCCTGTGACTTTAATTTGACTGGATTGCTAATCAGAAGGGATATTTCTCAAACTGCTTCTGGATCATGGTCAAGGGATGACATAGTCTAGAGAGAATAGTTTCTAGCACCAGGAGAAGCACTGGGGCTCCTTGCGAGAGCTTTGATTCCCCATTGCCTATGGGTGAAGAATATGTCATCTACACCAGTTTGATTTAAGTGAGACCCATTATTAATGTATCAAGAGGAGTTTTATACAGGTAAATCACAGGATTGGTCTGCACCAGCTTCATTTCCACACACAAAGTCTAGTTTCCAATGCCTTTGTTCACAAACAACCATCCTTAAAACTGGACCCACCACTTCCTTTCCATACACAAAGGATTTTGAATTTGAATCGACATTCTCACACGCCAAGGGCATATCTAGGCCTGGCTTTCCACTGCACCAAATGCACCTGAAGATGTAGAGTTAAGTCTATGAAAGCTCATGTTACCAACTTCTTTCTTTCAAGTTGGTCTCAAAGGTGCTACAAGATCTCTCCACAGACTGATTCTACAGACTAACATGGCTACATCTTTGGATTATACATTAGTTCCACGTGTTGGACAGCTCCTTTAAAGTCCTTTAAAAACCTGACACAGGGCCTGGACGGAAGGATGCTTTCACCGGCCTCGGCCTGAAGTAGGGGTGCGCAGGGGCTGAGCATTTACATGCTCAGCAACCCTACCTTGCACCCTGGCTGCCATCACTGCACGCACTCATCCATACGGGGCACACAATTATGACATCCGAGTGGTGCAGTGCCCAAACAGCGCCATGCCATGCAGATATCATCATCACACATGAGTGCGCCAATGGCTCCCCACACATGGCCTAAAAAGAACCCACCGGGAGCAGGCTCTTTATAGGCCTCCCGGAGGCTGTGGCATTTGGTTGCCACAATCTCCATCGGGGGTAAAAAGGGGCGGCATCTCACCACCCCTTTCTGCCAATCTGTCTAGCCCCATAGATTCACCACCACACTGACATGGAAGCCACCAGCCATCTCTGGACTTAAGTGCCCCTAACTGAGGTTAGATAGGAACCACCAATGAGTGTTACACAGAAAAGCTCCTGCTGCTCCAGAACTTGCAGCTAGAGATAACCCCACTGAAGATCTCATTCTATTTTGGCAACTTGTGACATATGCAACCGATTGCTCATGAAATTAGAAGCAGAATGTCACGTCTGCTCCTCGAAGAACCAGGACTCATCTGGCGCATCGGGGCTTCTCATCTGTCAAACGTTGCTCATTTCTTTCTCCTTCCACCCAACAAAGAGTAAACTTCCAAAGATTACAAAGAGAGTCCCTCCCTTTCTTGACTGGTTTGATTAAGAAGCCCATTTGTCTCACCCAAAGCAACTAAATGCTGATTACTTAAATCAGAAGGAGAGGAGGGAAACCCCAAAGGCGGATGCCCCATTTGGGAGAATGAAAAGGGTTGTGCGCACCAGATAAAGCTTTGCCTCAAAGCAATCCATGCCCCCATGCCGCTATTGTCATGCTAATGCGTGGAAGGCATCCTCAGCACCATCTGTTCCTCTGGAGGTCTCAGCCTTGGGCACCGAGAAATCAGTGGGCTTTATTAATGCCAAGCCATCCAGAATATTAGTGACACGTTGGTTGCTTTCCATGGTTCTAATTGTCCCAAACATACTAAGAATTGTCGTATTCAATCTTGTGCCGGAATAAGGCAATCATTTGGCCCAAGCAGCGCAGCATGGACAAAGAAGCCATCTTGCAAACCTTGATCTGTTCAGAGAAAAACCTGTCAAAGGAGGTTCTGGTTGCTTTCTTCCTCCTCCTCCTCTACTCAAAAGTGACTCTGCGTCCACTGAAGGCCATTTATAAAGACTCTGTTGGTCGGCTTTTGCTTCTAAAGAGGAAACCCCATTTACCTGGACCATGGAAATCTCCAGTCCTCTCATTCTTGGAGATGTATAAGTGGGCACCCTGAGCAACTGCTTCTATTCTCTTCCAACTCCCTTTAATAAACTATTACACAATGAAGTCCAAAAACTGCTATGCGTGCCTGCTTGATTCCTGTTTATCTTTGACTGTTGTCAAACATTAGAAAAGAGACTGATGAACGGCTAAACTATAAGTACCAGATGAAGTCGGCCAGTCCTTTAACTTAATGAAGTCCCAACCGCAGAGGCCCCGACCCCGGAAGGCAAAAGTCCTGCCCCGAGAAGGTGGAAATCCTGCCCTTCAGAAGACCTGTTCCCACCCGTTACCAAGTTCTGCCCCTGGCACTTGGTAACACCCATTGCTGGAACTCCTTTGAGTTTGGGCACTCGGTCTCTAAAAGGTTCACCATCACTTCACTATGCCATGCTGGTTCTTATCCCCAATACCTCCTTCCCCCAAAAAAGTACCCTCTTCAGAGGAAGCTGGATGGAGAGTAAGGGTAGGTCCACTTACAGTGTCATGGCAAGGAACCTCAAAAGCACTTTCTTTTCTCATGGCATGCTAGCAATCCTTGCCTGGCATGACCAAGCTGGGCACTATGGGCCATCCCTGTGGATATGTAGGTTAATCCTTGCTTTCCATTGGGCCACCATCAAAACACCTGTCTCATTATGGAAGACAGACACCACTTCATTATTCACTCCAGCCAACCTTTGCATAAAATAAGCCGCAGGCCAACTGCTCTTGAAACACACACACACATATATATAATCAATCAGCATTTAGCTGATTTTTAATATGTTGCCATGCACAAGTCAAGGTTCACTGGCCTGTCAGAAAAGGTTTCATTAGCAAAGTCCGTTTTGGCCCATAATAACACCGTTAATTGCATGAAAACGGGGGCTGATTGAAAATGGGGTCAGGCAAAAGCAGTGGATGGCACAGACCTCAGTGGATTTCTCCTTTATAAGAAAGAAATGCAAATGAGACCTTTTCTCCTCTTTCCCTTTACAGAAAAAGCTAAGATGAATTTGCACATTCCAATTAACTCACCGGAGTAGCCAGCAGACCATAGAGTAGAGCCAAGGAACTCTGGGCCCTCCAGACGCTTCGGACTGCAGCTTGCAGAAACCCTAGCCAAGAGTCGCAATTAGCCTACTGTAGGTCCCCAGGCTGTATCTGCACTGCAGAAACAATCCAGTTTTGCACCACTTTAACTGCCATGGCTCAACGGCAGTGAAATCTGAGGTTTGTAGTTTGTTGTGGCACCAGAGCTCTCACACAGAGAAGGCTAAATGTCTCACAAAACTACAGTTCCCAGAATTCCATAGCATTGAACCATGGTGGTGCCAAGCTAGTCCATGTTCTTTGGTGTTATTGTTGTGTGCCTTCAAGTTGCCTCTGACTTAAGACCTGTCCTGGGGTTTTCTTTGCAAGATTTGTTCAGAAAAGGTTAGCTATTGCCTTCCTCTGAGGCTGAGAGTATGTAACTTGCACAGGTTCAAGTTGCATTTTGTGCTTTTTAGTTGTCCCAATAAAGATGCAGGTCAAGTCTCCCTTATCCAAAATGCTTGGGACCAGAAGTATTTGGGACCTTGGATTTTGGTGGATTTGGAATGCCTTTCTTTGCACATATGTACATAATGAGATATCTTACAGATGGGACCCAAGCATAAACACAGACTCCATTTATGCTTCATATCCAATGTATACAAATAGCCTGAAGGTGACTTAACACCATATAATTAATAATTTTGTGCATGAAAGAAAGTTGGTGCACACTGGACCCTCCAAAAGCAAAGGTGTCACTATCTCAGCCACCCATGAAAAAAGATTTGGATTTTGGAATCTTTTGGATTTAAGACTTTCGAAGTGGAGAAGAGAGAAGAGAGATCTGCCTTTTCTCTCTACAGAGATCCTGGCATGATGAGAACTGCAATTTCTAGCTCATTCTTAACATTTGTCGAAGCTTAAGCGGGGCTCTTGCTCTAAGCAGCTTAGGAGCAGCGTTGAGCTACAAAAGTTGAATCCACCCCTCGCAGCTTTTGTGACCCGAGAAGCCAAGGAGCAGGGGATCTTGCGGGGCAAGGGAGAGGCAATGAATTTACTCCGGGGTTTAGTCCGAACTGTAAAGGAACAATCCGTGGTGCCGAAGCCCATTTTCAAAAATGGCTCAACCTCTTTGACCGCTCCTTTCAAGTTCACACTAAAGGGATGCAGCACATGCTTTTATATTAAAATAGTAATACCCAGCAATGTGTTTCTGTAAAACTTTCCAACAAATACATTTTAGAAATAGGATTATTAGTGCATTATGGTGAATTGTCTCCTGATCTCATATATATATATGTGTGTGTGTGTGTGTGTGTGTGTGTGGTTTGTGTATGTTATGTGCCTTCAAGCCATCTCTGACCGCACACACGTGTGTGTGTGTGTGTGTGTGTGTGTGTAATTTTGTGGTTTGTGTATGTGTTGTGTGCCTTCAAGTCATCTCTGACGTATCACAACTCTAAGGCAAATGAATCATGGGATTTTCTTGGCAAGATTTGTTCAGAGGAGGTTTGCCATTGCCTTCCCTGAGGCTGAGAGAGTGTGATTTCTTGCCCAAGGTCACCCAATGGGTTTCATGGTTGAGCAGGAATCGAACCCTGGTCTCCAGAAACGTAGTCCAATGCTCAAACCACTACACCAGGTTGGTTCTACAACTTAGGTACACCAATATAGTATACACTCCACCAATGTGGTATAATGGTTTGAGCGCTGGACTATGACTATGGAGACCAGGATTTGGATCCCTGCTTGGCCATGGAAATCCACTGGGTGACCATCTCTCAGCCTCAGAGGATGGCCTTGAGACGGATTTCCATAGCTGGAGTGATGCTGCCGAGAAATCCCTGTCCCAGCCTCCATTCCTTTCTGGAGAAACAGCATTGAAACATCACCTTGCTAGAGGCAAAATATTTCAAGATCCTTATTTCAAGGTATTTTTGAAGCCACATGATATCTATTTATAACATGTTGTTGTTGTGCCTTAAAGTCTTTTCCAAAGGCGATGGGGTTTTCTTGGCAAAGTGTGTTAGGAGGCGGTTTGCCATTGTCTTCCCTTGATGCTAGATTGTGCTACTTGCCCAAGGTTGCCCAATGTGTTGCATGGTCGAGCGGGGAATCAAACCCTGGTTTCCAGAGTCGTAGTCCAACACTCAAACCATTATGCCACATATATGGCTTTTTAAAAGTCTGAGCATGGCCCATTACCAAAACGCATGATGTTCAAAAAGCTATCCAGTGTGTTGCGGAACACAACCCTCCACAATGTGGGAACAACCACCAAGATGGGTCTTCTTCGTCAGAGTGTGGTCAAGATGACAAACGTTATTAAAAGCAATTAATAGGAGATACTACAGCATTTTGCTTTTGCCTGAGTCTACTGGGAAAGGACACGATGGTGCAAAATCTTCACCATCACAAGAAACTCAGTCGTGTTCTTCCATGCTCTGGGTGCTGCTAAAGCGAAAACCCTGTTCTGCGTATACCTTCCTCGAGGCAAAATGGCTGAAGAGACTTGTGAGGCCACATGATACCTATTTATATCATATATGTCTTATTTAAAATTCCAAGCATCAAAACACATGATGTTCTCAAGGCTATACTGGGAAGCCTGTTTGGATACTGATCTCCCTCGGCTGCTGTTATCTGGCTTTGCCTGTGACTCTCTGAATGCATTTGGGATCATGCAAAGTTGCCTAAAGGAGAAGAAGGGCAGGGAGAGAATAATTTCCCCCTTGTTCTGTGCAAACCTTCAACAACAACCAAATACATTTTGAAAACAGAATCATCAGTAGTCTAATAATCTAATGTTATTTTAATTTGTTGTCTGCTATATTTTATTGCTTGAATGTTAACATGTACTAATGTGCATTATATTTAATTATTTCCATACAATGTGCACCATCGGTGGGTTGGTTTTATCTATTTTAACTGGTTGTATGTACAGAGCTGCATAAATTTACAGCACTATACAAATAAAACTTAATAATAATAATAATAATAATAATAATAATAATAATAATACATTCATGATGGTGATTGTCTTGTCTTGTGATAATATATATAGTCGGTTTTTATCTACCTATGGTATTTGCCAGTTCCTTCCTTTTCAGTGTTGCCTACAGTACCTGGAATTCATTGTCAGTTTCCCATCCAAAGACTAACCATGGCTGACCCTGCTTTGCTTCCAAAGATCAGATAGGATCTGGTGCATTTCAGGTATTTAGGCCCTGCAAGGGGACAATTCAATGCTGAATTCCCTATTTACTTTCTAAAGTAGCATCTTGCCTGAATTACTGTGCTAGGGCTGGTTATGATTTTACTGATGTAAATATAGGTCAGCTTGCATACTGATTTAACACAGCAACATAGAACAGCAACCTCACATTTGAATCCATTTTTCAACCCCGAGATATGAATCCATTTCAACCGCAAGCGACAAATAATAAAGGGAATTTGGGGACACGTATTTTGAGAGTTGATGCGTATGTTTTGGCATCACCTTTCATGCATTGCATCTCAGGAAAAGAATCGTCTCCATGTATCTGAAGAACACAGCAAAATACTTTCTGCATTTAGAGAGGTACTCTACTATCGCTTGGCCATCCAGGTTTCATCTATGAAACATTGGCGAGTATGGTTTAATTGATAATATCTTCCAAAGGCATTGGTGGAAATAGTGCAATGCTTTCAGGTATTGCAGAACTGCAACTCCCAGCATCCCTAGATGGCATGACCAGTGATGAGAAATGCTGGGCATTGCAATCCAACAGCGTCTGTATTGCTTTATTGTTGCGGTTCATTGGTTATGGTGGGTGAGTGGGTATGGGGCATTGTATTTTATTGTATTTTAGTGCTTTTTAATACTGTTGTAAGCCACCTCGATCTCATTGCAGAGGCGGGGTATTAATAATAATAATAATAATAATAATAATAATAATAATAATTATTATTATTATTATCTAGAGGGCCACAGGATTCCCTCCTCGGTCCAAAGTGATATCAGGGTAAGTCCACCACAATAAAAACAAGGAACACATTTATTATGGCATGCATTTTTCTTACATGGAACCAGTCCAGGAAAGTTCAGGCCATAATAAATAGGTTCCTCATTAAGATACTCTGGGATTTTTAGCTGATTTAATTTGGTGAGGCTTGCCTCTGCGTTAACTGGTTTAGGGTTGTGCTGCAAAACCTCAATCCTACACGCTCTTCGGAGCATAGAAAGCTGCCTTATGGTGTGTTAAACCAGTGGTCCACTCTCAGCAGGATCGAAACACACACACCCAATCCCCCACAAATGAAAGTTTCCTGTTGTTGTTGTTGTTGTTGTGTACCTTCAAGTCATCTCCGACTTATGGCGACCCTAAGACGAACCTATCACAGGGTTTTCGTTATCTCATGCAAATGCCAGCATGGCACAGTGGTTTAGTGTTGGACTATGACTCTGGAGACCAAGATTCAATTCCCAGCGTGGCCATGAAACCCACTGGGTGACTCTGGGCAAGTCGCACTCTCTCAGCCCCAAGAGAAGGCAATGGCAAACCTCATCTGAACAAACCTTTCCTTGAAAATCTTGTGATTGGGTCACCTTAGGGTTGCCATAAGTCGGAAACAACTTGAAGGCACGCAACAACAACAGCAACAGATGCAGCCCCAGACATACCTCTCCACCTCCCAGAACCTTAACTGGTAGGAAAAATACCTTTTATATTAGATGAAAAGGAGATGCCAATAGGGTGCAGTGGTTCGAGCATTGGACTCTGGAGACCAGGATTCGAATCCCCACTCAGCCATGAAACCCAGTGGGTGAGCTTGGTCAAGTCACACTTTCTCAGCCTCAGGACAAGGCCATGGCAAACCTTTTCTGAACCAATCTTGCCAAGAAACCCCCATGATGGGCTCACCTTAGGGTCACCATAAGTTGAAAACAAGGACACACAACCATGACAACAAAGAGTGTGCTTTGACTTCCTTGCTGGGCAGTTGTAGTTGTGGCGCTGTTTCTTGCTGTTGCTGTAATGGATCAAAGGGGATGCCAATGTGGCGCAGTGCTCTGAGCGTTGGACGGAGAGTGGTGCTCAAATCCCCGCTCAGCCATGGAAACCCAGTGGGTGCGCTTGGCCAAGTCACACTCTCTCAGCCTCAGAGGACGGCCATGGCAAACTCCCCTCTGAAGATACATACCAAAATAAAAACCCTGCAATAGTTTCTCCTTAGGTTGACCATAAGTTGGAAAAGACTTGGAAAGCAGACAACCTGGATCCAAACCAGCTGCCATTGACTTTTCTCTGCAGAAACAGAAAGACTTGGCAGAGAGGCCCTGTCTTTTTGTTGCAAACAGCTTGAATTCTAGTTGTACATCATTGCTTTGGGGAGATAGATAGATAGATAGATAGATAGATAGATAGATAGATAGATGATAGATAGATACGTGCATGCATATATGGCTTTGCTTCCTCTGTAGTGCAGACACCAAGAGCTCCAGGACCCCTGCCCCCAAAGCCCCTCATTTCCCATCCAAAAAGCATCAAAATGGACAGACCTTTCTTGGTCTCCCTTGCAAAGGATGACAGGGAGGCCCCGATCTACCAAGGCTGCAGCGAAGAAGACACCAGGGACGCCTCTTCTTTGCAATGAGGGGCAAAGGAAGGATGCTGCTGGGGGTGGTCTTCCAGATCTCGAGGGGCCCTCATCGGATTCCCATAGGGCTGGGGGAGGAAGGGAGAGGGGACCCCCTTCCTTTCTTGGCTGGGGGAGGAAAGACTCAAGAGCATTGGAGGAGATGCTGGGGGAAGGGGGGCTGGGTTGGTGGTTCCTCCTGCAGCCAGGCGGAAGTGAAACCCTTCCCCTTCCTCCAGTCAATGAGATCAGCCCAGGGAGGGGGGGGTAATCCATGCCATTCATTGCCTTCCATTCATCCCATGCGCAGCCGGCAGGAGGAAGGATGCTGCAGCGGGCATTTTTGGATGATGAGGGGATGCCCAGGTGCCAAGACAGGGAGGGGTGTTTTGTTAGGTAGGAGAAGAGCAGCATCCTTCTCAGATCCAGGTGCAAGGCAGAGGAACCCGATCCAGCCCCTGATTCCCGGGAGGAGGAGATCCTACTCAATCTCATTGATGGTCCAGCCATGTGCTGCCCCAGGTGCCTTCAAGACCCTCTCTTGACTTGGGGTGACCCCATGGGTGTCATCACAGGGTTTTCTTGGCCAAGGCATCCTCAGAGATGGTTCGGCCAGTCCCTTCCTCTGAAATGGAGCCTACAGCACAATGGGATTCATTGGTGGTCTCCCCAAGTGTACCTCCCCTCGTCGGCTGTTGGCTTATGGTGACTCCATGGGTTTCATCATAGGGTTTTTTTGGCCAAGGCATCCTCAGAGATGGTTTTGCTAGTCCCTGGAGTCAGTGGAGGATGTGCCCTGCAAAAATAATCCAGCTTGACACTGTTTTAACTGGCATTGCTCAAACATCCAACATGTAAATTTGCACAAGTGGATGGCATGGCCACACAGACACACTTTTGAGGAGCAGGATTCTTACCGGG
>NC_056528.1:48556163-48569214 GCF_019175285.1 Sceloporus undulatus | reverse complement strand
GGAGGCAACATTTTCATTTTGCGCACACACATACCGCTACACCTCTAGTTTCTTGTAACCCAGAACAAGTTAACTTCTATTTCCAGGACAGAGCTCCTGAGATCATAAATATGAGTGTGACTGTCATGGCTCCATCCTAAAGATTCCCAGGATTTGTTGTTTTTGTGAAACACCAGCACTCTTTTGGTAGAGAAGATGAAAGACCTTGTAAAAGCTACACATCCCAGGATTTCCTAGAAGGGGACTACAACACGTAAAGTACTGTCAAACTGCATTATTTCTACAGTGTAAATGCACCCCTAGAAACAAAATATTCCCACAGCAGCGACAAATGCAAAAACGGAAGCCTTATTGAGAGCTGGGAAAGAAATTGTTCGTTGATGGGTCAAGAAATGGTTAATGCATTTTATCACAACATCCAACCAAGGTGTTTTTAATGAACAGTCTTATGCATGTCCCTTCAGAGGGGAGTCCCACTGGATTAAATGGGAATTACTCTCAAGTAAGTGTAAAATTTAGGAACAGTGCACAGGCCTCCCAAATGCAATCTGAAGTCAAGAAATTCAGCATGGTATAGTGCTTTCAGCATGGCAGCTCTGCTCACAACAATATACACTTCCCAGAATGCCATCGCATTGATCCATGGCAGTTCAAGTGGTGTCAAAGCGGGTTCTTTCTGCAATGTGGATGCAACCCATGTAGCCACATCCTCCCAATAGCACAGCTGTAATATCAGGATGGTGCCACTAAGTGTCAGTGTTTCCTCTGGTGAAAAAGAGAGCACTCCTTTGGATGCAGGAGTACCATTTGAACTCATAATGAATTGTGCCTCTTTTTAATCCCTCGGTACCTCTGTACACTTCAATTCTTTGTTTATTTAAACAGCTACTACTTCGTAAGACGATGGACTGTGGCCCTGCTTATCCTGAATTTGCCGTCACAGCAAGATGCCACTAAAAATCAATTAAATGGGGCATCGCGCTCCAAGGGAATGCTTCCCCTTTTAAATTTTTTATTATACGCTGCCCTGCCAATGCGGCTTTGACTCAGTTATATGCTCCGTTTTAAAACAAAACCGAAAGGCAGAAGACTCTTCCAATATAATGCCCATTTTTTACAAAATGGCATTTCTAAAATATGTTATTGTAACCTTGAAATAACCCTTATAAAATACTTGTGCTGTTTGCAATCTGTTTGGAGAACACTGCTTGCTATAATAAAATCCTTTCCGAACCTTGGGGCATTAATTCATATTAATTATCTGGTTGTGGTCCTTCCAACAATCATGTAAGTTAGATGAGAGCCAGCATGGCATAGTGGTTTGAGTGTTGGACTATGACTCTGGAGATCAGGGTTTCAGTCCCAACTTGGCCATGGAAACCCATTGGGTGGGTCACACACTCTCAGCCCCAGAAAACCCCATGATAGGCTTGCCTTGGGATCACCGTAAATCAGAAAGGACTTGAAGGCACACAGCCACAGCAGCAACAGATGTGTGTTACAAATAGGAGGACTAAAGCAAAGAGGGGAAAGTTTACCTAAGGCGAAGTGGGCAGTCATGGGTCCAGTGGCTATTCTTTCCAACCCTGCAGGAGAATAGCCCTCTGTGCCCTGTCCAAAGAGGGACTTATGGATGGGTAAGCTGCAGTTACAAATGCTTAAATCTTTAACAAGATGCCAGCCATGGACTTCCAAAAATGCCTCCCCTGCTGTTCCCCCCCCCCCAAAAAAAAATCAGGAAACAGCTGGAAACTTTCTGGTTTTGCAAAGTAACAGTTGTGTTATCCAACCCTATAGGAGGACCCTGCAACCTTTCTAAAAGGTGACATCTGGGAGGCTTCCAGGAGAGGCCATTTGCCATGGTGGGTTTGATCAGAAATGGCAGTTCAGGGAATCTACACGCTTTAGACACAGTTGGCCAACTTCTTCAGACCAAGTCTATGAAAGCTTATGCTACAACCTCTTTTGCACAGTTACCCTCAGAGGTGCTGCAAGATACCCTTGAAGACTGAATTCTGCTCCTAAGAAGGCATTGTGCAGGTATTCCTTTTCTTATTTCTTCTCTGAGAATTAAAAAAGAGAGAAACAAAGAAACAGAAAAGGGTGGCTGCAAATGGAAGTTGTCACTGGTGTCCCCTGCAAACCTCAGCAAATGTGGCATGTGGAGGCCATGATGGGAATGTTATCTAGTTGCCCACTTAACCTGGAATTCTTTGCTTGGGCTGGTAGAGGATCTCCAGCATTGATGAGACCTTCTCACCACTGTAACCGATGCATTGATGTAGAGATGCCAGGTTCTGAACCTAGGGCTTTCTCACCATGCAAAGTACATTCTGCACCTTAGATTCCCACCAGCGTCTGCCGCTTCTGTCCACTGGAATGGTGAATCTACTCCAGGTTTAAAAAGAGCTTTCCAAATTGCTGGACCAATTTGTGGAGATGGGTCTCAGGACCTTGGATAGCTCTTTGGAGAAAATGATGGGGGAAAGAGACAGTGAACATATGAAAATGTCAGTGATGGGATTTTTTGGTACCTCAATGATGGCATTTGGATTTAGCTATGGAAAATGACAGCCACCACTGAGTATTTCTCTTGTGATGTTTCCAACATGGAGCTCCAGGTTATTTTCTGTGAAGGATTCCAACAACAGAGACCTGAAAGTTCAAAAGTGGACAAGCCTTGCCTCACCAGTTATGCCAGTTAAAAAGTGTAGATCTGGCCACCAGAATGGAAATCATAAGCAAAGTTGAGGCTGGAGAAACTAAAAAATGATGCCAAGGTGCATTTTGGAGGAAGCTTTTTCAGTGTTCTGGAAGGTTCAAAATATCTATTGACTTATTCAAGGTTGACCTGCTTGTTTCATTTCACAGGCGCATATTCTTAGTTTTAAACAAGTCTGCTAAAATGTGTCAAACTGCTCTCCTTTTTTGTGGTACAGGAACCCATCAGAGTTATATTTATTTGTATCCCACCATTTTCCTCAAACTGAGACTCAAAGCGGCCTAAAAGCAGAGTACAGTTAAGAACGTATAAAAGTGACCATTAAAATGGAATTAAACTATTGTGTTCTCCATGTTACTTTGGCCTCTGCTATTCAATTTTTATTGATGAGATTTATATCCTGTCTTTCTCCCAAAATGGTATCTAAATTTTCTGTTCAAGAAGTCATGCCCAGGAGCGCACCTATTTCATTAAGTGGAGTAAAATTATAGACACCCATAACACATATTTAATAATCCTATCACATATCCACCACTCGATATCTTGCACATCCGATCCCCATTTGTATGTTGTCTGTAACACCATCCATTAAATCCTTTACTCTGGTTCTTTACCATTCTGCCTTCTCTTCCAACTTATCCATTTATGTTTTGCCAACTCAGCAACTGGAACAAACCGAGGATGATTTTCTGATGGATTTCTCCTCCTCTATCTTTCTATGAATGGAATATCCTTCCCTTTGTAGCTGATGAGTCCTGTACAAATGAAGACTTGGCAGGGAACCCAAAAGCAAGCGCTGGTAAAAACTGCTGAAATGACTTCCGTAAACTGTAGAGCCGAAGCACTGTTGCACACAATTGGCTTAAGTGCAAACTGGGTTTGGTTTGGTTTTGTTGCAGATGCAGTGATAACACCAGCAGCCAGAAGTCATTTTACTTTAGCAACAGAGGCCTATAATACTGACAGTACCTTCCAAAAGAGAAAGTTAAACACTGTTAGTTTCCACTGCTTTCCAAAGACTCTCAAGGAGTGAGAAATAGTGGCTGCTAATGGCTTCCAGGTCAGTGGGGCTGTGAATCCATTCCACATTTTACTCCAATTTTGAAAGGAGGAATCCAGTTGTTGTTGTGTGCCTTCAAGTTGTTTCTGACTTATGGCAACCCTAATGTGACCCAAACAAGCCAGGTAGAGTTTCTGATGATGATAGCATGGGGTTTTCTTGCCAGGTTCCTTCAGAGGGGGAATTGCCATTGCATCTTCCAACTCTATGATTCTAAGTCACAATCCAAGCCTCCCTAAGAGATGGCCATCCAGCCTCTGTTTGAAAACCTCCAAAGAAGGAGACTCCACCGCTCTCCAAGGCAGCATCTTCCACTGTTGAACAGCTCTTACTGTCAGGACGTTCCTCCTAATGTTGAGTTGGAATCGCTTTCCCTGTCATTTGAACCCATTGCTCCTTTTCCTAGTCTCTGGAGCAGCAGAAAACAAGCTTGCCTGTCGTACAACAACAGTCCCTTTGATTCATTCTCTCTCGCTTTCTCTCTCGCCTCCTTCCTCACAATGACACACAAAGCTGTGAAATTATCAAGGCTGGAGCGAAGCTAGTACAAACCAATTTATCGGGGTACAACAATTAACGGAAACCTAGAAAGCCTGATTAATTGTGGCACGGCCCAGCGGGAGAACATCGATCTATGGAGAAATGGAGGGGCCAAATAAGAGGAAGATGAGGAGTAAGGGGTGAAGGTAAAGATGTGTGTCCCATGCTTTCTGTTCATTGCAGTGACGCTTGGGTTGTGGATGATGGTGTCCGCTACATCACATCGGCACCCATATAGGAGAAAAATGGGCTATTAAATAAATAAAAAGCAGATGCATTAATGAGAACCAATAACATAATTTGTGCATTTTCAGGAGTGAGTGAATTGAGGGGAGAGATAGGATCCCAGGCTCCTGGGCCGCCAAGGGCAGCCTTCTGAACCCTATCCACTGGGCCGGTGTTTTGGGATAGCCAACCAGATAGGAAAAGCTGTCTCCTGCAATTTGCCTGAGCCCATTGAGGCGCTGAAGTCTGTTATGTTTCTCCTCCCGAAGATATTGGCAGTGCAAATGAGGATTTGCGAAAGGTCATCTAATTGAATCTTGGGTTCTGGCAGGCCTTCACAAAAGCCTTCCCGAGTTTGCTCATGTTGAACTGTGAAGACCCAGCAGGCGTTCCTCCCCTCCCCAGGGCTGAATAGAGTCAATTGTGATATTTCTCCCCCGAAATATGAGTGACTCAGCTGTCTCCGCTTGTGAAGATCTGCCAGGGTCACAGACACAATCCGAGGAACCCCCCTGCCTTCCCTTGCAGCCAGCAAGTGGAAGCGGAGGGCAACATTTTAGGATGGCCATTAAGTAGACATGGCTGGGACCCAAGCATCCATGGTTGATCCGGTCTTCAGGGTGGAGAGGAGTTTTGCATCATCCCTTAGGAAAGGCGGGTGGAAATCTGGACTCTCCTGGCTCACAATAAACAAGAAGAGAGACTTAGGGTACATTCTTCCAATGACCCACTTCTGAACTTGCCTTTGGAAGTTAACTCACCACAAAATAATGCATTATATGGAACTAAATCTGGCTTCCTCCTGGTGGCTTTCTTGTTTGGTTTTGTTGTTGCATGCCTTTGCATTATTTTGGATTTATGGTGACCCTATCATAGGGTTTTCTTCAGAAGGAGTTTGCCATTGCTATCTTCTGAGGCTGAGAGAGTGTGGTTTCCATGGCCAAGCTGGGATGTGAATCCCGATCTCCAGAGTCGTAGTCCAACACTCAGACCTCTATGCCATGCTGCCTCTCACCAGTTTAGCCACAATGCATTTCAAGGTAAAAACATCAGACGAGATTCTGGATTGGGAGACTTAGGTCCCCTACACACTGCAGAAATAATCAAGTTTGAGACTGCTTTAAAAGCCTTTGCTCAATGCTAGGGAATTCTGGGAACTGTGGTTTTGTGAGACATTGAGCCTTCTCGCTCAGAGAGCTCTGGTGCCACAACAAACTACAAAGCCCAGAGTTCCATAGCATGGAGCCACAGCAGTTAAAGCAGTGTCAAACTGCATCATTTCGGCAGTGCAGATGCCGCCAATGACCTGTGGCTTGTGGCGTTTTGATATAATTATTTAAAGTAGCTACTTTTTGGAAAAGCAACAAAAATAAACTGTTTAGGTCTATTTGAATAAGGAGAAAAGAAAGACCGACCTTTAAAACTTGCAACTAGTAGTAAACCTAACTATGGTTTTGTACCTTGGAATGGCTACTTTTGAAAGTAACTTCTGAGTTCAAGCAACCGTTCTCTTTCTCTCTGTCCCTTTGCCCCACTCCCTGAAGATTTCATGCCAATTTCCTTTCATTACCTCCTTTTCATAATGTAACGTTATGCCCTCTTATAATTATTGGAGGTGATCAAGTTTCTGCTGAGTTTTATTTAGCCCTGATCTGGAAGGTGGGCTCCTGACCCCCAGCAAGCTGTTGTCCTGGGAGCATGGTGGCTTTTTACAATTTGATTATATCTCGGTGGTGTCGGTTCCCTTACCTTTGAGACACCGATAGCCTAGATCTTAATGAAATCATCAATCATTTTACGAGAGGGAAATGGTGATATTGGAGGGGAAACAACTCCATTAAACGGTTAGTCATCAAAACCCATTTAATGGAGTGGAACGTGGGGTAGCTGCTTTCACATCTTGCCATTTTGCTTGCTATGGTCCAAAACGCACTGCAGAAATAATCCAGTTTGAGACCGCTGGCTCAATGTTAGGGCATTGTGGGAAATGTAGTTTATGTGGCACCAGAGCTCTTTGATAGGCAAGGCTCAGTGTCTCCCAAAACGAATGTTTCCAGAATTCCCTAACATTCAACAAGGGCAGTTAAAGCAGTCTCAACCTGGATTATTTCTGCAGTTTTGGACCTATGACAACTAGCGTTTGAGACTTGGACAATGATTCTGGACAGCAGGGTTCAAATTCCTGCTCGGCTGTGTAAACTCACTTAGGTGAGTCACACTGTCTCAGCCTCAGAGGATGGCAACCCCATTCTGCCATGCAGGAAATCCAAATCAAAGCATCCCTGAAAGATGGCCATCCAGCCTCTGTTTAAAGACCTCTAAGGAAGGTGACTCCACTACTCTCCAAGGGAATGTGTTCCACTATCAAACAGTGTCAGTAAAATGAGTGTGCAAAGAGATCGTGTAACACCTTTGAGACTCACTGAAAGAAAGAAGTTAGCAGCCTGAGCTTTCATAGACTCAAATCTACTTCCTCAGGTGCATCAGATCCAAACAGTTTCCTAGACCTAAGTCTACTTTCTCAGATGCACCAGATCCAAAAGCATCTGAGGACGTAGACTCAAGTCTAGGAAAGCTCATGCTGCCAACTTCTTTCTTTCAGTTGGTCTCAAAGGTGCGACAAGATCTCTATGCAAATTGGGAATGGGTGAGTGTGAATATTCGTACAATTGCATTGCAAAACAAACAATCACATTGCAAAACAGTAGCTGGGCAGAAATGCTAAGAACATTTCCCACTGGACCTCACTTTTAACTCCAATGCAAAGGAGGGTTGTAGGGGGAGCTGGCCAATACCCACGGCGTCACCCACCTCCTCCTTCTCTTGCTTGAGATTTTAATTGCCCCTTACAGTATCTGTCTTGTGCTTTGTTCAATTAACGGTTTAACTTCCTGCGATCCACAGAGTTGGTTTTTATTGGCCTCTGCAGGGGTCAAAAGGAGAGGGGGGCTTCCCTGACCCGGCCCCAGCGCTAAGCTCTCCCATGCCCTCCTACCCAACTCCTGGGTGGAATAAGCTGACAGTTGTTTTCCTCTAGACAATGATGGCTTTTTAATATCTTCTCGCCCTTTTTTCTCAGATCATTGCTCCGGCATTCTTTGCTGGTCTCTTCTTATTAGTTCCATGGGGCCAAGCATAGAAAGCGTCTCGAGGCGAGAGTTGAAAGCGGCCATCGGAGAAGGTCAAGGTGACCCTGGAGAAACGATGTTCATGCCCCATCAAGAGGAGAATCAGCAAGGAAAATGAAGTGCTGGAAGTTACTTTTTTAAAGCTCTAGTTCTAGTTCCCCCAAAGAGTCATTTCTTGGTTGTTGTGCTCCTGCAAGTCATTTCCAACTTATGGCAACCCTAAGGTGAACCTATCATGGGGTTTTCTTGGCAAGATTTGATCAGAGGAGGTTTGACATTGCCTTCCCCTGAGGCTGAGAAAGAGTGACTTGCCTAAGGTTACCCAGTGGGTTTCATGGTCAAGCAGGAATCGAACCCTGGTCTCTGGAATCATAGTCCAACATTGAAACCACTATGCCACACTAGCTCTCCAAAGAGTAATAACTTGCTACTACATTTACAGTTTTGAAAAAAGGAACAATTTATTTTCCTGTTTTTCAAAAGTTACTTTCCAGTGAGTCAGACTTTAAAATAATAATAGAATAATCCCAATCCTGGCCTGTGGTACACAATGTCCTCTTGTATCCAACTCATTGTCACCATAACGGCAACAACAGAGAATTAGGGATGGGGGGAATATTGAGAAATATTCCCCAAACAATGGTCAGAAAACATGTTTCTCAAGTATTGAGAAACCTTGGCAAAAGGAATTCCTGAGTGATGGCAATCTTTGCAATGCAAAACTTATTCTGCACAAAGACTGTCCTGCACCCACAAAAAACAGCACTTTTCTGCACAGAAAATATTTCTGTAGAGACGTTTTATTTTCTGCACAGAAAAGAGCATTTTTCTATGCGTTCTATCTTGTGCAGACCATGCATACTATTTCTACAGAGGTCGTATTTTGACATTATGGTTGGGGTAGTGCACAAAATTTGCAAGTACAGAATCAAACATCATAGCAAAATTTGGCCTGGGTTCAAGTAACAAAGCAGGAAACAAACTGGTCATTGGAAACAGATTCTTCAAGCAACCTAAAAAGCAACTGTATGGACATCACTTGCTGGACTATATAGAAATCAAATAGACTACATAATTGGAAGCAGAAAATGGAAAAGCTCCATTCTTCCCTCAAAAATAAGGCCAGGAGCAAAGTGTGGCACAGACCATGAACTACTAATAGCAAAAGTTAGAGTAATGCTGAAGATGAAGACTACATCCACCATCATGTCAAAATACAACCTGAAGACCATAACCAAAGAATTTAAAGATAATGTAAGAAAATAGATTTGCACTATTAAGCCTAGTTGACCAGGTAGAGAAGAACTTTAGACTTAGTTAGAAAAGGAGAAATGCATTATTTGTTTGCCAAAAAGAAAGATAAGCCTCAATGGAAGACAGTTGAAACTCTGCAGTCAATGACCAAAAAGAAGCAAAATTGAACAGTGACAGAAACAGAAAGAGACCCTGAATGCAAATGTACAACGACTTGTACAAGGATAAGGAGAACTATTATAATAAACAATGCAATGAAATAGAAGCTAAAAACAACAACAACCAAAAGGATGAACAAGAGACCTCTTCAACAAGATCCAAGAAATGAAAGGAAATGTTAAACCAAGAGTGGGGATGCCTTACAACCAGCAAGGGAACATATTACAAGACCAATAAGAAATAAAAAAGACAATGGAAACAATACATGGAAGAACTATAGAAAAGAGATGAAAGGATGTCTGATTCGTTTAAAGATGAACCATATGGATTGGATTACGTTAGAAAACAATTCATTGTTAGATGTAGAAGCGGACGGAATACCCTTTGGGTGGCATGCATACTTGATTTATGGGAAAGGGCAACAGAATAGATCATTCAGATCACATTGTGTAAGAGGTTCACTAATTAAGGTCTGGAATAGATATAAAAAGAGAATAATCCCGAAAATACCTGGTTGGACTTCGCCACAGGAAGCTTTCTATAGAAAAGAGATGTATAAAGAAGGAGACTGGATTAGGTATAATGACATCATCGACACTAGTAAATCGGATTTCTTTCTAAAATCTAAAGATCAATTAAATAAAGAAGGGTGGAACATAAACTGGTTTGTTTACAAGCAATTACAAGAACAATTTAAAGATGATAAAAAGGAATTTGGATTTGCTCCACCTCAAGATAAGTCAGAACTAATTCAATGTATGATAGACAACACCAAAAATGTGATAGGGAAGCTATATAGTAAATTGCTGCTAAGTTGGGACCTGGAAGAAGAAGTCGTGAAGCAACAAATGATCACATGGGCTAATAATATTGGGCACCCTATAAATTTAAACCAATGGGAAAAAACATGGTGGAACAATTTCAAATTTACGGTCTCCCAGAATTTACGTGAAAACTTTTATAAAATGTTCTTTAGATGGTATCTAACCCCGGCTAAATTGGCGAAAATGTCCAAAAACTCAAATAATAAATGTTGGAAGTATAAAACTGAAGTTGGGTCTTTCTACCATTGTTGGTGGACCTGCAAATTTGCCAGAGAATATTGGAACTTGATCAACGACCAAATTAATTTAATTATGGGCAAGGTAATAAAACATAATCCCGAATGTTTCTTGCTAGGGATTTTTGAAGAAGAAATTAAGGGGAGAGAGGAAAAACTGTTATTCTATTTGGTGGTAACAGCAAGAATCTGTTATGCGCAGCACTGGAAAAACCAGTCCAATCCTTCTATGGAAGAATGGATATTTAAGATATATGAAGGAATAGAAATGGATAAACTGACTCAAATCCTGAAGGATAACTCTAAAAGCAAGGTTAATGATGATTGGGGAAGATTTTATAAATTTTTGGAATCCAAATGGGGTAACATTGCATTATGTTATATATGAGAGGAATATATAAATATTGTTTTTGTCTCATAGTTAGAGACAATGGAAACAATACATGGAATATTGTGTATAATGCATTATGTGTATAAGTGTATAATGTATAATGCATTATGTTTGATAAACATAATGTGTATAAGCATTATGTGTATAAGTGTATAATGTATAATGCATTATGTTTATGTTTGATAAACAACTTAATGCATTATGTTTGATAAACAACTTAAACATTTCAGTTGATGTAGGGTAGGTGGGTCTAGATTGCTATATCTTTGTATTTTAAGAAAGGCATGTCAATCAAAAATAGAACAGATACTGGTGACAGGAAGTCTTTTTTTTTTAATGTTGTATGTTGGCAAATCTGTCTACAAATGATAGAATGAACTTGGGAAGAATAGTAGGAAGAGGAAACAAAGAAGAAGATGTTTAGGAATAGGTGAGGTGAGAAGAAAGTGTAGAGGGTTAGAGTAGGTTGTTTTAAGTATCAAGGCTAATCTAGGAAGTGGGGGTAGAGAAAGTAAGAAGTAAGAAAGTTTAAGGAAGGAAGATAAGTCGAAGGCTAAGGTAAGGGTGAGTACTCTTAGATAGGTTTCCTCTTATATATTCTGTGTGATTAAGTATGATTGTTTTGTTTGTTGTATATACTACTTGGTATTGTTTGTTTTTGTTACTATGTTTTTGTTTTATTAATAAAAATTATTAAAAAAAAAGATGAATCATATGAAGATGAACCTCCAGTTTTACAAAGTAATGTGAGATATGCCCTCAGGGCACTTGAGAGAAATAAGTCACCAAGAACAAATGGCATACAAAAAGAGATGCTTCAAGCTTCAGAGACAGAAACCAGTCTGGTCCTCGCTAAAATCTGTCAACAAATTTGGAAAACAAAACAGGGGCCCACAGATTGAAAATATTCACTATATATTCTAATCCCCAAGAAAAGGGATACAGTATTAGGGATTGCAGTAAGCACAGGATCATTGCATTCATTTCACATGGAAAGTGATGATCAAAATACTACAACAAAGACTCATGGAGCAAGAAATTGCCAGATGTCCAAGCCAGGTTTAGGAAAGGAAGAAGTAGTAGGGATCATATAGCAAACACACACTGGATAATGGAACATAATAAGGGATTTCAGGAGAAAACCAGCCTGTGTTTTTGTAGACTACAGCAAAGCATTTGCTTGCATAGATCATGAGAAACTATGGATCACTCTCCAAGAAATGGGTGCTTACCACACCATTGGATAGTTAAAGTGGTGTCAAACTGCATTATGTCTGCAGTGTAGATGTACCAGTTTGCAGCAATGGAAGTCAGTTGAAGACAAAAGGGGCAAGTGAGAGGAACTAAAAAGAATGAGGATGAGTAACTGGGGCATTTAAAAAGCAGCTGAGAAGGGAGGCATTTGCATCAATGCAGGTCAGCTGTGGACAAAAGGAAAAGTCAGAGGAAAAGAGAAAGAGAAAGAGAGAGAGTAACTGGACATTTTAGAAGAAGCTGAGAAGGGAGGACTTTATGGTAATAAATATATAGATCCCACTTTTTCTCCAAAACTGGGACACAAAGAAAAGGTGGAGGAAGGAACAAAGAGGAGGAGAGGAGGGAGAAGGAGAAGAAGAGAAGAAGGAAGGAAGGAAGAGGAACTGTTACATGGATCTGTAATTGGTTGACCGGCCGAACCCAAAGGGTGCTCAACAATGGCTCCTTTTCATCCTGGAGAGAAGTGACTAGTGGGGTCCCACAGGGCTCTGTCCTGGGCCCAGGACTGTTCAACATCTTTATCAATGACTTGGAGGAAAAAATTGGGGGAATACTTATCAAATTTGCAGATGACACCAAATTAGGAGGACTAGCTAATACTCCAGAGGACAGGATCAAGATTCAAAATGACCTGAATAGACTAGAAAGCTGGGCCAAAGCTAACAAAATGAAATTCAACACGGAGAAATGTAAGGTATTGCACTTAGGGCGGAAAAATAAAATGCACAGATATAGGATGGGTGACACCTGGCTGAATGAAACTACGTGTGAAAGGGATCTAGGAGTCCAAGTAGACCACAAGTTGAACATGAGTGAACAGTGTGATGCGGCAGCTAAAAAGGCCAATGCTATTTTAGGCTGCATCAATAGAAGTATAGTGTCTAGATCAAGAGAAGTAATAGTGCCACTGTATTCTGCTCTGGTCAGGCCCCACCTGGAATATTGTGTCCAGTTCTGGGTGCCACAGTTCAAAAGGGACATTGAGAAACTGGAGCCATGTGTTCAAAGGAGGGCGACAAAAATGGTGAAAGGTCTGGAAACCTTGCCCTATGAGGAACGACTTAGGGAGCTGGGGATGTTTAGCCTGGAGAAAAGAAGGTTAAGAGGTGATATGATCGCCCTGTTTAAATATTTGAAGGGACGTCATATTGAAGACGGAGCAAGCTTGTTTTCTGCTGCTCCAGAGAACAGGACCCAATGGAGCAATGGATGCAAGCGACAGGAAAAGAGATTCCACCTGAACATTAGGAGGAAC